>NC_057944.1:38791140-38858640 GCF_018555375.3 Anguilla rostrata | reverse complement strand
GTATTTGCAGTATGTAATACAATTTAAAGCTATGAGGCAGTGGTGTCAAACTCCGGTCCTGGAGGGCGAAAAGGTCTGCTGGTTTTCCATTGATTGGCTAAAGAGTCCACATACCGTGTTCTCTTGGCTTTAATTGGCTGCTGATTGTGAAAGGAAACCATAAATATTTTCAGACACTGCATGCAGCCCCCCAGGACTGGAGTTTGAGACCACTGCTATAATAGCTACTAGGGTATGTGTGTAAATGGACTGCATTTATATAGCGCTTTTATCCAAAGCGCTTTACAATTGATGCCTCTCATTCGCCAGAGCAGTTAGGGGTTAGGTGTCTTGCTCAAGGACACTTCGACACGCCCAGGGCGGGGTTTGAACCGGCAACCCTCCGACTGCCAGACAATCGGTCTTACCTCCTGAGCTATGTCGCCTGTGTGTGTGTGTGTGTGTGTGTGTGTGTGTGTGTGTGTGTGTGTGTGTGTGTGTGTGTGTGTGTGTGTGTCTGTGTGTGTGTCTGTGTCTGTGTCTGTGTGTGTGTGTGTGTCTGTGTGTGTGTGTGTGTGTGTGTGTGTATGTATGTGCGTGAGTGAGTGAGTGTGTGTGAGTGAGTGTGTAGGTGTGTGTGAGTGAGTGAGTGAGTGAGTGAGTGTGTGAGTGTGAGTGTTTGTGCGTGCATGCGAGTGAGTGTGTGTGTGTGTGTATGTGTGCATGTGCCACTGTGTATTCACACAAAGTGAGAAAAAGTGTAAGTGATAAATAGATGATTTCTTAGATTTTAAAATGCTCTCTTATAAATTACCTTGGAAGTTACTGAACACAGAAAAGTTAAAGAAAAAACATGAAATTATGGCATTTAATGTAGACTGAACATGCTACTCCCACTTGGCAACATTGAAGGCGTTTTAAAATATGAACGCATCAACCAACATGAATTAAACTGACACAAATTAAAATCAGAACATCTGTCTTTTGTGCAGATGATAACAGTCACTGTCAATAAGGTTTCTATTAGCATCATGCAATAAGGCCGCAGTGACAAGCCTAGTTCTACATTCTTTATAATTTTCTTTTTATAGTTTGACAACCTACAATTTCCACAGCCAATTATTTTTAAAAGTGAAATGATGGGGTGCACATTGACTGTTATTATAGCTCTAGACCCACCTGATAATTACCTACAGTGAGCTCCATAATGTCTGGGACAAATGCATATTTTTTCTCGATTTGGCTCTGTACTCTACAATTTTAGATTTGTAACCAGACAATTCACATGTGGTTAAATTGCACACCCTCTGCTTTTATTTAAGGATATTTTATACACCTCTTTTTCACCATGTAGAAATCACAGACCTTTTTTATACATAGCCCCCCCCCCCCAATTCAGGGCACCATAGAATGAGACATATTAATGTTACGTTAATGAAAGTCATGTTTAATAGTTTGTCGTATATCCCTTGCATGCATTGACTGCTTGACGTCTGTGACCCATTGACATCGCCAGGTGCTGAGTATCTTCTCTGTTGATGCTCTGCCAGGCCTGTACTGCAGCCATCTGCAGCTCCTACTTGTTTGGAGGGCTATCTGTCTTAAGATTTCTCTTCAGCATATGAAACACCTGTTCATTTGGATTCTGATTGGGTGACTTTGCCAGTCAAGAATTTTCCCATTTTTTTGGCTCATAAAAACTCCTTTGTTGCTTTAGCAGTTTAGAGTTTGGAGGCCTTTTGTTGACCTTGAGCAGAAAAGATGCTTCTGTACCCTTCAGAATTCATTCTGCTGCTCCTATCAGCAGTTACATAAAAATGAAGACAAGTGAGCCAGTACCTGTGGCAGCCATACATGCCAGAAATATAACATCGCCAATCAACCTGGCCTCTGTAGTTCTGTTAGTGAAGTCTTCTGCAGACAGTAGTCGCTGACACATCCGTGCCTGCCTCCTGAAGAGTGTTTCTGATCTGTCGGACGGGTGTTTGGAGGTTTTTCTTCATTATGGTGAGAATTCTTCTGTCATCAATCGCAGAGGTCTTCCTTCTTCAGTTCCTGTTTGTTTTGGGTGATTTTTGGCTTCAGTCGCATCTTCGGCCAGTGAAATGCATGTTCAGTTGGATTCAGGACAGGTGTTTGACTTGGACAGTCCTGCATTCCACTATTTGGCCCTGAAAAGCTGCTTGGTTGCTTTAGCAGAGTGCTTGGGATCATTATCCTGCTGCAAGGTGAAGTCCTGTCCAATTATTTTTGAGGCATTTGGGTGGACAGGAGCTGATGTTCCTGTTCACTTCATCACTTCACTTCATCAATAAAGAAAACTGAGCCAGTTCCAGTGGCAGCCATACATGCCCAAGCCACACTACCCTCCACCATCTTTAAAAGATGAGGGGGTGGGGGGGGATTGGGGGTGCTTTGGATCAGGAGCAGCTTGCATTTTCCAAACTTTTCTCTTTCCATTAGAGGTTAATACTATGAGACTGTTTCAGAACACTATAGTTTTTTAATGTACTTTTTAGCAATCTGACTTTACCCAAGAGCAAGTTACTGCTTTGTTTCTGACCCTAATCTTTTAAATTCATTTTACATTAAATTTGGATCCTGTGACAATAATGTACATACAGTACTTTTCCAAGGCATGTCACATACAAGAAATCATCCACAAACCAGAAAAAAATAAAATGCTTCATTGAAAGATATTGCAATCATTTCCCCCCTCATTATTTCTTTTAAAATGTTAAAGTAAAAAAAAAAAAAAAAAAACGAATAAATGAATAAATCCCTCTGGCACAGCTCTCTTGTGTGATACACACTCTGTTTCAGCACTCACCTCTAGGGGGCGATGTTTCCACTTCTTAAAAAATATAAAAACAAGACTGAGTAAAAAAACAAACAAACCAAAAAAACACAAATTAAATAAATTAATGAAAAAAGAGTGCTTTTGGAGTTATTTTAGGACAATATTTCACATCCTGTTTTACCCTCCCAGTGCTGTTTCAGCTCCCTGTGTAAACAGGTTCTTCAATAAGAAAGCCAAGCCAGGGGGTAACACCTCCACTCATAATGTGAGGAGTATGGCACCTGTTTGTGTGCCAGTTAAACGCATTCCGCTTCCTTTGACTTTAAATGAAATTAATGTGCAACACCTTCTGCTTGTGCCTGAACAGTACACGTGTAGCTTTAAATATGCGAAATTGACTGGATTAAATTCTGCTTTCAGAATTACGCGCAGATAGAGACAATGACCCCTGCCACCCCCCTCTCCCCCCACCTCCACCCCCACCCCCCATTCCCCACTTTACAGTATCTCTCAAGTGTAATGAGCAACCCTTAATTACCTCCCATGACCTCTGCACTCCGGGTTAATTTAAGACCACACATCCCCGATTCATTAGATGGTACTGTAGGTTAATTAGTAGACTTCCTAAAACTGTCGTGATATTACTGTACCTGTTGCAGGTCAAAGTGCCCAGTAAATGCAGGTCGTGTAGGCCTAGGGTCCTAAGGAGAGTGGGATGCTGGTATGCGGTCATTTGGGGCCACAATCATCCTGGGTTACACAGTTTCAGTTTTTAAAAGTTTTTCTTTCTTTCTTTTTTCTTTTTTTTAAAAGACATTTTAATTGGTTTGTATTTTTCACTTTATTTGCTGGGTGTGAATAGCATTTTTTGATGATGTTGTCCTTGCGGTGGTTTCCTGGTCTGCAATCGTGTATGCCAACCCCCCTGTCCGATAACAACAACAGCAACAACGACAACAGTAGCAACAGCAACAAGAACAAGAAGAAGAACAATAATAATAATAATAATAATTAATTAATTTAAGTTAAGCCATGGAGGCATTTGGATCGATGCCAATGATACGTTTCGAGGCCTGCCAAGCACTTGTCAATTTCGGCTTAATTAACTGATAACAATTTTTATTATTTAAAAAATCCATTATTAAAGATTGGAAGCAAATATTTTTTTGTAATAATGTCTGGCACTGTGGAAGCGGCTCGCGTCTCTCCCTCTAATGAAACGGCATTATCGTGTTGGGCAGCTGCATTAGCATTCAGAGGACAGGTCTGAGGGAAGCTAAGGAGTCCTTGATAAGACGGAGTGAAGGAAAGAGAAGAGAGGAGAGGAGAGGAGAAGAGAGGAGAGGAGAGGACAGCACGTAGGTCCTCTGTAGCCCTGGAGTCATCCGCAGGGAGAAGTTTTTTTTTTTTTTTTTCCATTCTTTTATTCGAGCTCCGTGCTTTTCAAAACTTTTTTAATCATAACTTTTTTTTTTCTTTCTCACGGTCAGATTTATAGGCCATTAGTTTTATGTCATTGCGAAGGCGCTTCGCTGAATGTATATTTCCTCTGGCGTGACGAGCGGGGACCCGGAGCGATTAAACACGCCAGGCGGAGTCCGGCCGGCCACTCCGAGCGAGCGGCGCGCGGTCCTCCGCGTCGTAAACACCGTCGCCGGAACGCACCGTGGATTACCGCGCCGCGGAGCGAGATTCGTATCGATGTTATTAACGGCGGAGAGACGTGCTCGGTTTGTTTCCCCCCGCATCATTTACGCTCGAGAACATTTGCTTTTCGAAATGACGGTCAGCAGTGTGCTCACCCTTGTGATGCTGCAAACCCTCTGTCTCTCTAGACCAGGGACACTCAAGCCAGACCCTCAAGGTCAATAGTGCTGCTGGTTTTCATTCCTCCCCTCCAATCAGAACTGATTTAAATCTGGGACACCAAGCGAGTTAAATCTCTGGCCAATCAGCAGCATTAATCAGTCAATGATCAGGTATAGCAGTACTACGAGCCAAATTTGAGTAGGCCTATTCTTCCTCGAGACTCTTGAAATTATTTTAATGTGCATTTAAATGAAACTGATCTCATGGTCTGATCCTAAAATTTCCACAAAACCTATCGGTATTTTTTTTAGGGGCAAGCAGCTTCAGATTCTGCTTTTACGAAAAATGGCCTCACCCAGGGAAGGAGGGACTCAGTCAGCTGGCGTGACCGTGTTTCATTTGTTTTACCGGCGCCCCCTGCTGGACAATCAGGCACCCACAGTCTGCTTCCTCGACAGAGAACATTGCGGCGGCAGCGTGACACATTTTGAAGGAGAGAACGCGGTCGCGTCCGCGCTCCCAAATTGATTACGGCATGTTGCGCTAATGAGCGCAGCTGGTCCCTTCCCCAGCGCGGACGCACGAAACGACCATAACCACAACCGCTTCTGCACGGTCCGCTTCAACAACAACGCAGCCCAGAGGTGTACTCAGCGTACGAGGCAGTCCCCATCGCGCAATCGAGATCCGAAGAATCACAATTCTGTGCAGATAACCGGGCCCCAACAGCAGCTTTGCTGGCGTCTGAGTTGAGATTTAGACGGCTTTAAAAGACAGAATAAAATAGACAACACGGTTAAGTGGGCGGTGCGCTGGAGCACTACCGATGTCTGAGGGGAAAGCGTCTGAAAATGTGAACGTTTAGCTCCGGTCTTAAGACACAGGCCTTCTGCCTTTGATGAGAATGACAGCACTACCGCTGTGAACAAAAGCGTGCTCTAATTTTCAATTACAACAAACTGCAGATAATCCAAAGAACTGAGCCCCAGTGAATAGAGAGGTAGGAGACCAGCTCTTTCACAGGCAGCCTTGGAGGAACATCAATCACAGGGTGAAAGATTTCCATTGGTTCCATGACCACTCCAGAGTTCTCAGTTATTTTAGTTTTTTTTTTTTTTTTAACAGATTTCTAGATTTTTATCAATTTATAAGTTCTGGCATTCACTGAAACAGCTCAGTTTAAGTCCTTTGCTGTGAAATAAAAATCCATATTAAGCTGGATTTAGCCGAAAGGTAGTGAAAATCACAACTGGTATGCATGAGAGAAAGCAGTAAAATTAAAAAACGGCAGTTTCAAAATGGCTGCCTCTTCCTTTCTGTAAATTGCTCTTCTCCACAGCTCCTTTCACCAGAACTCTAATCCTGTTCCCCCCTACAGTACCTTCCCCTGAAGAAAAGTGCAGGCTGTTCGCAACACTCGTGTAAAAGAAAACAACAAGCGCCTTGCTGTATTTGTGTGCGGATGTGTGAGTGTATGCACGCATGTGTGTGGTTGTGTGTGTGGTTGTGTGTGCATGTATGTGTGTGTGTGTGTGTGTGTTTGTGTGAGAGAGCCCACTCAGAAACCCCCTAACCATCTTCTGCAAGTGCAATATAGATTCAGCCACACCAGCAAGCTGAACTGGCAAAGGTCAGGCTGACATAACACATAACGTAACAGTAACAGGAGCCTGACCTTAGACTGGCAGGCTGACTCCAGGCCTTTCCCTGTTAAAGGGATTCAAATGCCAGACTGAGCACAGGGGAGGCTGGAAGGTTCCCCGGGTAAACCGGCAAACAGGTACGACACGCTCACTGACAGATAAGGGGGATACGACCAGTGACAGAGCCCCAAGGGCATGCTGGTAAACAACACGAGACAGGCCTTAGCAAACGATTTCCGATGCACAGCAGGAAGGATGATAAGTACCCCCAGAATGACTGACAGCTCCTTTCTAATGATTTATGCTAATTTACGCTAATTAGCAATCATCTGTGTCAGGATTTTAGAGCCTTGCTTCCTGAAAAGTGTGAAATGCACTGCTGTACGCTTGGGTGAAAACAAAATTTTAAGCAAATGTTACATTTTAAATTCTTACACATCAGTGCAGACTTTCATCAACATTTGTCCTTGATCTTGAAACTGTTAAAGAATTGTTAAAAAAAACAGTGAATGAAAAATGTGAAGAAAGATGCCAGATGTAAGTCAATGACTGGTAACAACAACACATGATTATACTAAGTAGATGCAGAGTCTGAAGGGTGCAAATTTGTTTGAGAAAACATTTTAAAAACTGTTGTTTTCATTGGAATACCTGAAAATGAAGAATAAAACATCTGGGAAAACACAATAACTGGGAGGGGGGGGGGGGGGAGTTGCTTTTTTTTGTTAATTCTGTATAAAAACACGCAACCAAGCAATTGTCCCATTTCATCACGATCGTCAGAGTGCAGCCCACCAAAGCTGAGGGGAGAATTTACCACCTTTACAACATGGCCGGCCTTGAAACCACACGAGACGGCGGCGTTGTGTCAAAGGATCTCTCAGCCCAATTACGCTCAAAAGCGGACTTCGCTTCGTCTGAGGGGTCCGCGGGTGTCGTCGGTTTGTAAATCTTTTAAAGTGAAGAAGACGTCCCGTGACCTTTGCGTTAGATCAGCTGACATCAGACCACAACGAAAAAAATCGGGGAGCAGGATGTAGTGAGCGGCCGCTGCGTGTTGCAGAGCGACTGCCTGCTGGCCTACGCAGCACCGAAGTGTTTTCTTTTATGAGCTTTAGTTTCGTCAAGATCTCAGCGGCTCATGAATTGGATATACAATAATTATTTTAAGTCAGTCGTACAGTAGTTATAATTACACACATTCAATATTCCACTGACTGTTCGTTCTAAAACTACAGATGTTTAGGGACTTTGCTAGGGTTTCTGCCATTTTGTTTTTGTTTTTCACATCACATGGTGAGATGGAGTCTTTTTCTCAGGTATTTACTGTTATTTCAGTTAATGGTGATGAGTGCTCCTTGCTCAGTATCGTGATTAGCATTTGTCTGTAGCGCACTGAATCCCTGATTGAGGCTGAGCACAGCGTGAAACAACTCTTCAGAGTAGACCCTGCTTCCACAAAGGTCAATATTAAATTGTGCCCCTATAAAGTAAAGCAGCTTCAATTATAAAAATAGTATATATACTATAAAATAAACCCCTGTTATACCATTTCTAATGTTTATAAAGGCTTTGGGTAAACTAGGGCACATTTGTTTCTAATGAGCCCATTATAGTATAGAATAGGGCAGCAGTGTGGTATAATGGTTAGGGACAATGGGCTTGAAAAGGAAAGGTTGCAGGTTTGAATCCCAGCTGGGGCCACTGGCTTTGTACCCTTGGCAGTGTACTTCAGTGAAACAGCCAGCTGTTTTAATTGATTGCGTGTAAAAATGCAATCTGTTCCACTCAGTCACTCCGGATAACACTGCCTGCTAAATGTCAAATGTAAAATTTTTTATTTATTTTTTATTTAAATGGTGACATTATGGGGCCCTCTGTCTCGTAGAATACCGAACATGCTCAGGGACTGTCACACAGGGAAAACGCCATTCGGTGACAGACGCACTGTAAACACGACTGGGCTTATCTCTGTGTGAAGTGAAAGCGCCCGTACGACAGTGTGCCCCGTGTGACAGAGCGCGTCAAAACGCCTTTTAACGACACAGCGCCGAGGCGCGTTGGTGTAAGAGTGCCGCACACGCACACACCCTTGCTGTAGGACTGTTACTAATTGGCTTATTAAAGAACCTATAAATCAATTGGCTCTCATTAGCAAGGGGCCCCCTTTGGGCATAAATGTCCCCCTTTTTGAAAATGAGCACGGCGACCTCTGTGTCGCGCATTAACTTCCCTTTCTGTGGGAACGGGGCCGGATGACGCTGGGGTCACGGCTGGATTTCCCCGGAGCGCGTCTCCAATCTGGCGGGGGAGAGCTCCGCTCATCCATCTCAATCGTCCCGAGATGCAGGATCCTCCACTAATAAGCACAAAAACAACATGTTAATTAACCTGAAGTCAACTGAAAGCGTAATAGTGTTCTACTTTTGCTGGGAGTATAGACATTTAGGTTTATTTATTTATTTTTTGTCAGAAAAGATTTTATAAAATGGATGCCAGAATAGATGTGCACAAAAAGATAGTTTTGTTCCACCAAGCTTTTCCAAAAACAGGCGAAAACACGATGTTGACAATGATGATGACATTGAAAAAAAAGACATTGATTATTTGGGTACTAAGCTGCAATGTACAATGTACAAATGAGCCATTAATGATTTATACTGGAGCTGGGAATTTTTACAGTCATGTACACCGCTTAAGCCAGAAGTGAACAGATAAACACGGAGGTAACAGCCCATAGAAGTTACAGGTAAAACGTGCCTTAAATGTACAGTGCCAAGTTAAGTCAGAGACAAAATATCATGCATCATAATCCATAAATCGAGAACTCGTGTAGCCTATTAAAGAGTAATAATTCAAGATTTATCATTGGGGCGTGATAACAAATAGATTAATAACATGTTAAATTTATTGGGAGGCAATGGAACAAGACAGACCAAATGGGAATTAAAATTAATGTAGCCACACTAGAAGGTATGGGTCATAAAAACTGACCACATAACTATCTTAATTCAAGCTTTAATATTAAGGTCTGACTGGCTGTTATATTTCTGTATAAAGTAACTGTAAATCGAATATTTTTACTAAAATGCTTAGTGTGGAGGGGGAGCTATGTTAACTTCACTTGTTACATCTTAAAATCCACCCATGTTATAAGAACTGAAGGGGCAACAAATGTGGGACCAAATGTTACCTGCTAAGAGTTAAATTAGCACTGATAGAGTTGAATTAACGCTGTACATTTTACTGTGTGCCAAAAACAAAGCAATGTGCTGTAAAACCCCAACTGTAATCAATACAAAGTTCATTACATTGCTACAGTATGCACGCAAAACAACATAACAAAGAAACATCAAGAAATACATACACGCAAGCACAGCTGCCTGGATGTTGAACTGGAGAGAATAGAGGCCAGGCTAGAGCTCGCCCTGCAGAAAATGGCCGCCCTGATCTTAAACAGGTAGTGATTCTTCCTCCGGGAAAAAAGGGTGAAACTTCCACTGGAGTCCTACTCTGGTGCACAAAAAAAGAAAATAAAAAAGAGAAGAAGGAACATTGCCTGTCCTCTGCAACACCTCACTAAAGGCTAAAGAAAGAAAAGCAACAGAGGCTAGAACTAAAAAAGGATCAGTAGATAGGTCAAATAAAATTTAAAGAAATGAGTCAGCAATCTGGTGAGCACGTTCAGCGAAAGAGGGAGGGAGCACCAATGCAGGCGAGGACAGGTGGCTTTAACTACTGGATTGCAGGTAGCCAGGTGTTCGTCATCAATCCATTAACAAGCTGCAGCTGCAGCACCCCCTGCAGGCAGAAAGAGGTATCTTCCAAAAAATAAATAAATAACAGTGACAGAAACAGGAAGGTCACACCCCCTCAAACAGTGGAAGCACATCCATTCAACTTATTTACTTAGTCAGGCACACTCCATTTTGCAGATGTAATTTATTTGGCCTTGCTTTTGCTGAATCTGAAAGAATAAATAGCATTTTAATTTGTGTTTGAACTCTTGGTCTTCTGGTCCTCTGTGCTGTAGACTGAGAGTGTATTATAGTAACTCAGCCTGTCTGAGACGTAAGATTACAGATTTTAACAGAGCATTCTATTGCAGATGTAACAGCCTCTCTTGGTAATTGAAAGCAACAGAGTTCTAGAACACCAGCAGTTGAAAAAAACCCCAAACATTCCAAAAAAACCCACTCTTCAAAGAGTTAAAGCAGAGCAGACAGCTTCCTGTTTCAGTCTCCCTAAATACCACACCCTCATATCCCCCTTCTCGACTCTGAGACCCTGTTGGTTAACCCAATAAGCAGTGAGCAGCATGGGGTGCGGTCCAATGAAATCAGGCCATGCGTGCAGAACAGGGACTTCATGACCATAAAGGCGAAGGTAAATAAGCCTTTATTTACCACACATGCTTTGCAGTCAGAAAGGCATTCCCAGTCCACAGAGGTAGAGCTTCAGGTTGTGCTCTGAATCTAATATGGCACAGGAGCACCAATTAGAGCGTCCTTGGACAAAAAGGGGCGGAGATTCCACATCCGCTGAGACAGGGCCAGGGCATCTAATTTTAATCGAATTCAACAAATTCAAGCACCAATCAGAGTGCCCTCACAGAGAAAGGGGTGGAGTTTCCCGACCCCTTGGCTCTAACGCTACAGAGAAGCACCAATCAGAGCTGGCTCAGGGAGAAAGGGGTGGAGTTTTCAGATCCATAACGATAAGGCTGGGGCTCCTGCTTTGAATCTAATCATTTAATTAAATCAATTTTATTTGTATTTATTTAACCTGTATTTAAGAAAGTCAGCATTGAGATTAAAACCTTTTTGAGCAGGAAGACCCCCCACTGAATACATCAGGTGAGAACCAGTCAGACAACGGAGATCGGTTTCCCCATCGACAGAGGTGGGGCCAAGGCTTCCGCATTGGATCAAACACATCAGAGGAGCACCAATCAGATGAGCCTCGGACATGAAACCCACCCAGCGAGCTTACCGGTCTCCTCGGCGCGGAGCATAATTGTGTTTGTTGTCGCTTCGGGAAGATCAGTAACTGGGGTCGGGGGGGGGGGGTACAGGCCGGTACAGCCCCCCTCCCCACAGCCCCCCCCCCCCGTGCTGTGGTTTTGATCTCTACCGCAGCCGTTGTTGTGCAGCAGCGCTAAACGCTGGTTAGCAGAAAAGCCACTTTGTTGCCACGGTAATTCTTTCAGCGTTATGCACAGTTCCTGCAACGGGGGTGGAAGAGATTGAACATGAAATCGTGTCACGCATTCCCCCGCCGCCCCCCTGTTCCCCTGTTCCCCCCGCGCCCGCCGCCCCCCATTCCAGTTCCCCCCGCCCCCGCCCCCCCCATTACCCACCAGAGCTTTGAACATGACACATGTAACAAATTTGACTGAGGTTTCCCAGTCAGATGAGATCTTTCTGAATATGGATTTACCGCCTTTTGAAGAAAATCATATTTCCCAAGGACACGGTGACACAAAGAGTCACAGACTGTGCCAGAAATGTTAATGCATAGTTTTGTCTCTTTTTTAAAATTTTATTTTACATTTTTTAATATTTTTAGAGATTTATCAGATCCTTGCCTAAACTGCGTGCGATCAGAGCAATACCCCCTGCCAGAATACGGCATCATCGTGGGGGGGGAACTGGACTTTGTACAGCTGGCGAAAGAATAAAAAATTAATAAATTAATTAAAAAAACAACCTCTGTCCCTCTCAGTGAACACAGCTCCCCTCCTGCAGGGTTCAGCAGCCGCTTGAGGTTCAGCGGCCTGACGCCTTCGTCTGCGTGGCTGAGGATTTTAACAGCCAATGAACGGATCGCCCTCTAATCCTGAGACTTCCCACAGTCCTTTTCATGTTCCAGACAGAGGAAGCACATAAGCCAATGGCATATTCAACATAATCTTGCAAAAATGAATCACACTGTCATCCAACTTCTTTAAAAAAAAAAAAATTCATCTGTTTTTGGGATGAATGGGTTTCTCTACTAATAATTATAAGTGCTAGATCTGGATTCAGTCAACTGTCCATGTTTTTGCCTTGCTAAGAGATTTTTTTTCTTCTTTCACAAATGCAGTTTGGAGTTCAGCAGTCAGTTATATTTAAAGCCTTTTTTTCTGAATATGGCATTAAGCTTTTCAGCTTTACAGACAGACACTTGTTTCACTTGCTTCTCTTGCTTCTCTTGCTTCTCTAGTTTCTCTTGTTTCTCTTGCTTCCATAAGGGAGATGTTCTCAGTTTTGTGGGGGGCATTCACAAGCTCTGATCATGGAGAATGCAGACAGCCACTCACTCTCATTTGATAAATTGACTTAATCTGTGACGCCTCTCACTATCTTTGTTTCTGAATCTTGCTCGTTTCACTTCCTCGTGGCTCCTCTTCCCTCCCATTCATCCATCCTCTTTTCTTGTGCCGGTTTTTTTTCGCTCATTAAAGAATAAGGAATAACGTTCCTCAGCTGTCGTCATGACAACTCCACGTGAATGACCCTCGATTTCAACCTCTTTCCTAATAACCACAAACACTCCCTGCTTACGGACTCTCATCTTCCCTCTCTCTCTCTCTCTCTCTCTCTGAATGGAATGTATTCAATGATTAATGAGGCCTATCAGATTGATTACAAACCTCCTCACCCTGCCCCCCCCAGGTACAAATTCCCGACCGCAAAGATAAGCTAATGTGTAACAGCTCTCCTAAAATATATATGAAGCAAAACACTGTCGCCAACAGCGACAGTGAAGCTGTTCCCAGTTATACTCGACCAGGTGCATCACTCTCAGCAGTCTGTGGCTTCACGCTGCGCATTTGCATGTAAAACTTCAGCTTGCGTTTAAGTCTGCCTGAGTTTACCTAATTTGAAATGGAATTAAAATCAAACTCTGCCACGCACACCGAGAGCCTCCAGGCTGGCTCCTCTCAAAAATTCATCAGCCGATGAGACGGCCGCATAAGATATTCAGAACGCTTTTCCTTTTCTGTGTGACCTACTGTGAGTTTTAGAAAGACTGCTCCAGGTTCCAGAGATTCACCATTTCTAATGTTTTGAGTCCAGAATCGAAGACTGGGGTGGATAATTTCAACCAGCTGAACTCACATAAACTCATTGTTAGGGAAACTATAATTTTGTGGCTGTCACTTTGAAGTGGACTGTGTAATCTTGCGGGTTTTTTTTAAGCTTTACTGCATCAGTTGATCTGGTATCGCAGAAGAAATGCCTCCATTGATGTTGAGTGCCCTCACCAGACCTGGGTCAAATACCTATTTGTTTTGGATTCAGATACTTTTCTACGCTTTACTGACCTTGCCTGGTCTATTGGAACCAATGAAATACTCTCAAAAAGTGCCAACGCCACCTTCTGGTCATAGTGGCAGGCTCAATTACACCAGGCAAGATCAACAGAGCACGGAAAAGTATTTGAACCCAAAACAAATACGTATTTGACCCAGGTCTGGCCCCCACACACGGGCACTAATGTGTAGCTGCTAGTTAGAGTGTTCTGCAGCCACAGATTTCTGCGGACTCAACATTCTACTCTGACACCCCTGCCCTCCCCGTGCTTCTCTTTCCTGCCCTTCTGGCTGGTAACAGTCAAGTTTTTTTTTTCCAACTGCCATTTTTGAAAGCTTTCTTGCTGTACACACTGTCCGAAGTAGCAAAAAAAGATCATGCCCTGACCACAAGAAATGCACACTGAGGCTGTACAGTCTTGTTGATGCCAGGAAAATAAGTTCATTATTGAAAAACTTTGACAAGCTTTTTTTTAAAAATATTTTTTAAATATATAAAAGACATATTCTATTGCAGCTAAAAAGACGAGCATACAATTCTACCCTGCCTGCAGCTTGCCATTTAGGCTATGTTCTTTTGTAATTCAATATAATTGTCATGATGACATCGTTTGTAGATCAAAAAGCCATTCTATTAATTTATGCTCAGAGCACGACATCTTTCCTTGCTATCATGTTACCAACCTGTTTGATTATTATTTCCCTAAATTGCAAAGGGCAAATCAGATTGGCTCTTGTTAAACTGCATTTGCAATTTAGAATTATTTAAGGCAAGGGTTGCCATAGCACCACCCCACCTCCCCCCCCAACAGGCTATATTTAAACTGGGATAAATTAGGAAGAAACAAAATAATCAAAAACAGCAAAGAATAAAGCATTCAGCTACATTTAATTTAAAAGTTACTTGACCTTTTTTTTTCTTTTAAAATAGTCTAGGGAATAAAACCATGTACAGATGTAAATAAAAAAAAGATATAATTTGTGCTTCTCTTTCATTTGTTTATAAGATGTGCATCATGGATGACTGGGAAGCCTATTTCATAAGGCCTGTTGTCATTTTCAGTTCTATTTATGAGATTTCCATCATCGGCAGTGCTGTTTAAGATCCCAGGGGTATTCGACCTGAATTATTAAATCAGGCTAACGAGATAAGTGTTCCTACCTTGTGGCTCTGATATCTATGAAATACAACACCCCCGTAAAACAGGTGAACAAAATGGCTTTGAAATGGTGATTGCTGTTTAAGATTTAATGCTGCAGTTTAAATATCTGAATGCCTTTTTAAAGATTTGCATTCTTGTGCTAATGTGTCTTAGAAGAATATCTCTCAGACCCATTTTTATGGCTTTGGAATTTTTACAGAACCAAAATTGTCCCAGTTGAACGGTGATTGCACTCAGAATTTTCCCTGTCTCCCCATTTTGGGCTGTCCCTGGACAGGTTTTTTGGGACCAGCTTCTCTTTCCCGCTCCTCGGAGAGTAAGAGAGGAGCCTCGCTGCTGCGTAGGGCATTAATTGTTGTTGCGAAACTGCTGAGGTGTTGAGTATTGGGCCCGTTTTTTATCTAATCGGCCAATAGGAGTGATCTTAGCTGGCTCTACGGCTCATTAAACCGCAGCTGATTTTCCTCCTGCTTGCCCACGGACCCGGGTGCAGACTGGAAGATAAAGCCGCAGTGGGCAGCAATTAAAGGGTTTCTTTTTCTCTTTTCTGTCTCACAGCCTTACATGTTGCCATTGGATACGGAAGTACTGTCCACAAGGCTGAAGCAATTACATATCAAGATGAAATATTATTTCCATATTATAAAAGGGTTACACAACTCTTGCCACGGCAGCGTTACGTCGAATGCTGTTGGGGGTGGGGGGTGAGCTTAGGCTCGATTCTGATTGGTTCATTAGGCTGAATGCTACAGCGATGGCCGGCATCCTGGCCACGAGGCCATTCAGAGGTCTGAGATTTACTGTAGGATGTCATCCTGTCTGACTCTGTGCTCACTCACCCCCACCCCCCCACACCGCATCCCCCGCACTCACCCCACGCCCGCTCGGTAACTGACGCGCGTGGTATGGATTCTCCAAGCGTCACGGTGTAATTAATTGCTGCGCTGTTTCCTTTGCTGCTTCAAAGGCGTTTTAAGTTGGAGCAGAAAATATAACAGGGATTCTGGGTCAAGCAGAGTCTTTCCCTGAATTCATATGGGCAACACACACATACACACATACACACACAAACATACATACATGCACAAACACCCACACAAACACACACACCACACACACACCCACACACACACCACACAAACACGCATACACACACACCCACACACACACCACACACACACCACACAAACACAGATACACACACACACACACACACACCACACAAACACGCATACACACACACATACACACACACACACAGACATACACAAACACCCGCACAAAGAGAAATACACACACACACACACACACACACACACATACACCCACAAACACACACAAGCAGAAAGACATACACACACAGAAAGGAGAGATGAACTGAGAAAGACAGAGTGAGAGTGAGAGAGAAAAGAGAAAGACACCCTGAGTGAAGGCATAGCTCAATTTTTATATATATATATATAATAATTTAGCATTCGGTGCACAAAATCACTAACAGTGGTATTGCCACTAAACTGTTTATATTGAGTTATCGCCCAATAACAAGCAGACTTAATCAATACCAAAGTGATTGTGAGTGATTATTCCTCCCAACTGCCAAATGGTTTTACAAACAACATTTTCTGAGTATTGACATACTGCTAGGATGCTTGCTAACACGTGTGTGTGTGTATGTGTGTTTGTGTGTGTATGTGAGTGTATATGGGTTTTTGTGTGTACGTGTGTGTATATGTGAGTTTGTGTGTGTTTGTGTGTGTGTGTGCGTGTATATGTGTGCCTGTGTCTGTATGTGTGTGTGTGTGTGTTTGTGTGTGTCTGTGTGTATGTGAGTGTGGTGTGTGTGTGTATGTGTGTGTGTGTTTGTATGAGTATATGTGTGTGTGTTTCTACATGTATCAGGGTGACATTATGTGTAAGCATGTGTGTCTGTGTGTGTGTGTATGAGTGTGTGTTTCTACATGTATCAGAGTGTCATCATGTGTAAGCACGTGTGTGCTTCTGTGCATGCAGACTGTCAGCCCTGTCCCCCTGGCAGCTGTTTCCACGTGTGCCCTGGTAACCGATCCCTGCAGTAATGAAGCTCAGTCTTCCGGAGTGAGCGGGGGAATCGGCCGCCATCTCGTGCTCGGTCAGGCACGTAAACCCCACTGTCACTCTTCCCCTTTATTTCACCTCACCTGTCACACACAGGTGGAATTCGCCACGGTGATATTTAAATCAACGTCTCGTCCCGAAACACACAATTGCATTCTTTTTAAAAAAAAATCCTTTCAGAAAAGGCGTGTTGACATTGCTCTGGTATATGTATATGACAACAGCACTGTCATACCACAGAAGAAGAATAATGAGGTAAATAATGTGGGATACAATATCTCAATGCAGCGCTCCTTACTTAGCTGCCATTGGTCGTATTTCTGATTGACACGCGATGCGTGCTCACCGAGGCGGTTCAGGGTCATTTTCCTCAGGTCACCTGCAGAGCTCCACCTGTGAGAGCGCAGAGCAAACTGCCTCCTGGACGGTGATCCAGCTCAAATCCAGCTCCACCCCACTGCAAATGAAAGCCCAAAATTTACCTGAATGTGTTACACATGCAGGTGTGTTCACTCCAGGGACAAGCAGGCCATGCGGGCAAAAAAACACCACCTCCTACCTCACAGAAATCCAACAAAAATAAACCTGTTAATGTCTGTCTATGATGTGTATAATGTGTGTGATGTATATCATGTGTATGATGTGTATAATGTCTATGATATCTATAAAGGTATATCATGTGTATGTGTATAAAAGTGTATTATGTGTATAATGTCTATGATGCATACAATGTGTATGATGTGTATAATGTATGATATGTTTAAAGGTATATCGTGTTTGATGTGTAGAAAGGTGTATGATGCTTATAATGTGTATAAAGTGTACAATGTGTATGTGATGATATGTATAGTGTCTAGGATGTGTACAACATGCATGATGTGTATAAAGCATATGTTCAACCTTCATTCTCACAACATATTATCTCCATGGTCTAAAGGCTTTTTTGTTCGTTTTTTGGAAGCATAAATGCTATCATCACAAGGTGAGATCTGGAAGTCTGGAAGCGAGATGCGCTGATATTTTCCGTGCACTGAAAAGAGAGAGAGAAGTAAAGGGGGACAGGTCGAAGGCAGAGGAGGCCTGCGGTTACCTCTCTGAGCCTGGACACACCTTCCTCAGTCGGCCTCTTCCTCCTGATGGATTCTGTCTGCCTGACTGCTGTCCAAGGCCACGGACAGAAAGGGGGGTGGGGGGCAGAGGAGGGCTGGGTGGGGGGGAGCTCACCCACCATTTGTACCGCTGTTAATAGATTTCCTGCATGGGTGGCTGGGTTGATAAACTCATTCTTCACTGCGTAATGTAGACAAACCTCAGCTTTAAAGGGGCCTGAGAAAGATAAATGGGAAATGGATCGACGGAGGAAAGCCATTTCCAGCTCTTCTTCTGGGGGGGGGGGGGGGCGATGCGGCAGCCCTCAGACCTGGAGCTTTATAACCTTTCATTCTCCGTCTGTGTGAGCTCAGGCTTCTCAAACCAGAAAATCTACCGCACCACTGCCGACCAGCAGCGCATACCGCTCGCACTGTCTGCAAAAAAAAACATAACGTACCCCATTATTTTACACCACGGTTTCCTGCTAAACTCCATTTCAGGTTTGTGAATATATATACACAGTATAGCCCACTTCACTTTAAATATATTCTTATATCACAATCAGCGACATCCCTTTCCTACTCAGATCAGCGTGTCGCAAATGGAATAATAAGAATACAGCGAAATAAATGCAATCTGTAATAAAAGAATTTCAAGAAATAAAGCAACTCCTCTCATCATGGAGACTGCCCGCAACTTTCCAAGCACCACTCCAGCAATCAGCTTTGATTGAGGGCATGGTTCGGTGCAAGAATTTAGTAGCCTACTTCACTTTCAATACTAAAATTAAGATCACGCACAATATAACACAAATGGCTGGGGGGGGGGGGGGGTATATAAAGTAAAAGTTTAAAACCGCATAAACCGATTCGTATTTTCTTTTAAATTCTAAACCACAGAGGATTCGTATCGGGATTAAATCTGTGCCACGGGACTCTGCAGAACATCAGCGGCCGAAACAGCAGGGAACTGTGAACGCCACGGAACACGGTAATCCATCCAATTTATTCCAGCCAGGGCCATAACGGCCAGAGCATTAGAGGAATAAGGACATTCTCCGGCTCCGCTATTCCCTGTATTCATTATGCCCGTGTCACGTGGCGCGTGACTGATTCTGTTTCAGGTCGCCCCGCCACACCCCGGGACCACCGTATGTCACTCTGACAGAGGAGGGGACCCGCCTCACCGGACTTCACTGTGAGGAAGACTCAGCGAGGTCGTAAAAGAAACCCAGCCCGAGCTGGCCCGGAGTCCCTCACTCTTCCTCAGACCCGCGGGAAAGAGATAAATATTGCATTCGGTCGGCTGATAAAGCCGTCCTCAAGGGCGAAGGCGAGCCGTCAATTAAACGCGGCGACATTAATTAGGAGCAAAGAGGGACAGGGTGACCCGCAGGGACGTGTTGTTTTAAAGGCATTAAATCACCGAACATGATACCCAGCAAAGACGGCCATTGGGATTTACATTTAATGCAGAGGGATCAGTCAAAGTTTGCGGAGAGGACAGGACGAGCTCGCGGTACAGTTAGAGCGCGTCATCATTCGCGTTTAGAACGCCAACGATTTCCCCGAGCAACAGACTGACGGTGAAATACGGACCTGGAGGTTTTACGGTGGCCATTTCCGTGTGGGAGGGGGACGAAGGCGGCGGGCTGTTTACTATTCAATCAAACAAACCTGATTAAGCTCACGTTAAAGCAAAATGATGCCGCCAATAACTGCACAATGTGGTCGTAATTCAAAAGGAGATTTTACGCGCGGGCTGAAATTCATGTTCTGTTCGACCCGCAGGCAAATTGAAAAAGGCTGCCACTGGGGACGGCGTTTCAGCATTTAGCCCCTCTTCACTGACACCGAGGCGGTAGCACGCGCTGTACAGTACGCGGCTAATGGAGCAAGCCTCTGACATTATCCGTCTCGTAATTAAAGAATTAAATAACATTCAGGGGACGGCGATAAGGAATGAACTGAAACGTTACACCCAACTGCTTATCTCAAAATGGCTTTTCCCCATTGCAGGGTTATACTGGGTTAATGAATGGCTGTCAGTAATGCCTCGGAAACCGCCTTCACAGAAAGCTTTCTACAGCAGACTCGCGGAAGCCGCAGAGGAAGGTGGATTGCAATATCTGGCGCATGCATTCTAGTTTCAGCAGCATGTTCGTGTGAGACCGCGATATGTTTGCTAAAACTCTTCACAACATATTGCGATTTTTTTTATGAACCCCTGTTCTGTGATATGAATGTAGAACACACATAGGTTACATATTGATTTGCATTTTTAAATTAGTGCATTAATGCATGTACAAAATAAATCTATGAATTAAATATTTTAGAATGGTGTATTTGGGAAATATGATTATTAATGAAGCATCTTAATGAAAAATAATGCATCCAGCGCACATGCTCAGCACCCCCCCCCCCCCCCACCCCAGCACACAGACAAACAATAAACAATAAATCAAATGAAAATCAAAATAAAATTTAAAAACACTTGTGTTAACTTCCACTTTGGTGAGCGATTCTGATTTAAATGATTTGCATTTCCATTAGTTAATTAAGTTTTAAATTGTGAGTTTTAAAGCAGCAAGCAGGCATGGCAAATGCATATATTTTGTTTTTCCAAATATTTGCGTAACTAATTTTATAGTAATTAATCAGTGAAATAGAAATTTAATCTGCTAATTCAGATGATAATTTCAAACATTGATATATATATATATATAAATAACAGAACATCAGAGAAGTATGAATTTTGTTATTTCTTTCTAATTTGGCCTTGATGTTCGGAAAAGCAGAAATGAGTCCAAACATGAAAAGGGCGGACCGGAGCGCTCCGGGGTCAGAAGCGGTCTCGCTGAAACACTGACGGCGCGTTCTCCCGTCCCTGATTGCAGGTTCATTTGCATAAGAAACGCAAATAGAGGCTCTCTCCAGGGCCCTCGCGCCGGAGAAAGTACTTATGTATAAATCTTAAAAAGAAAAAAAAGACAAATTGAGCTCTTTATATTCCTGCTTCCTTCACCCCCATTCAAAACACCCACCCACCCCCCACCCCCGCCAACCCACCACCCTAGTTACACATTCCCAGACAAGCAAAAGCCTTCTTTGTAAAGCAGCTATTGTGACACAATATCCCGGCTGGGGAATTTCTGTGTGTTAGCATGTTCTCCCCGTGTCCGCGTGGGTTTCCTCCGGGTACTCCGGTTTCCTCCCACAGTCCAAAGACATGCAGGCTAGGCTACTCAGGGAGGCATTAAAAGAGCATGTTTGCTCTGTCACCCTGCCCTGTATAAATAAAGGTAAATAAATAGCCTTGGCCATAGGGGTCGGCACCCGGGGAGGGATGGAGGATTCCAGCCAATCGGGGATCACCTGCCTCATTACCCAGAGGTGACTCTCCAGGTCAGCTGCTCACGAAGGGCAGAGTTCTCTGGTGCTTTTTACCTGCTGGAGCACAGACTGAGCCCGAGGGGACGCTGGCAGGGCAAACTACAGAGAGCACACCTGGCTCACACAGGCCTTACAAACCGGTAGGGAATACAATAAATAATAAAGAAACAATTAGATAAATAAATAGCTTTTTTCCCTCCTCATCTGTCTGTCTTTTCAGTTAAAAGAAAGGCACTGTATAGGTTGCTGGACGGCATGTCTTTAGACTGTGGGAATAAATCAGAGTACCCGGAGGAAACCCACGCGGACACCAGGAGAACATACAAACTCCACACAGAAAGGCCCAGACTGTGAGACAACAGCGCTATCCGCTGCACTTCCAGATATGACAAACGCATGCACACAAACACTTGACACGCACCCACGGCCTGCCCATATCCCATTCCTGTCACAAAACGTATTTCAGACGAACGGCTTCTTATAGAGGGGCCTCTATGGTAATTTATACATAGAACGTATGTTAAGTGTGCTCTCGCAGTCCTCCGTGGGTTTGAAAGCCCGGGCTGTGCAGATGACAGAGCATGTTAAGAGCAGAATCAGCCAGCAGACACAGAGCCGAGCGCTCTGCACATCACGCATTCCCTTTCAACTTTCAGCCTGAACTACTCGCACTGGATAAGCTGAACGAGACACAGAGTTCACGCATCAAAGCAACACAAGATTCTAAAAAAAAAATAAAAAGTACAATAAATAAAATAAGGTATACCTCACACACAGTCAACATCAAACAGCCAGGATGCTACGGTGATTCAAAATAACAATATTTACCAAAAACAAAACAAAGAAAATATATGTAAAAAAACAACTGAAACTGTGGTTCACTGTATTGTATTTCACGGATATAACGCAAGTGAAAGATCATGAATTCTTCCCCTTGAATCTCTGTCTATTTAATAACACTGTCCAGCCGCTTAGCCATCATTCTGTAATTAGATGCATCCCTTGTACAAATTGCCTTTTTGTCCTTTTGCATAAAGAGTTATTTTAGTGCGATTTATTCTTCATTTGTCTAGTACTGAGAACCAGACTCTTCCTTTCACAAACTGAATATTAACCAGACACAATTAAAGCTGAAGGTAACACTAGTAATACTGCTAATTCAATTAGGACACGGATCTTGAATTAGAATGGATTAAATCACCACCAGGTCACCAGGAAGCACATTTGTCTGATAATTCATTTTACTGAATGAGCACGTCTCTCATTCAATAAAACTGAAATTCACAAATGCACCAATTTCCCCATACACGGTACATTTAATTACTCAATTAACTGAGTACAGATTACTCCCTAATAACCAAGCACTTTTTTTCTTGATGTCCCCATTGATTTAAAAAGACCTTCACCTCCCGACTGGCCAATGGAGAGGCATCATCATGGCTAGGTGTCATTACAGGCATTTAGCAGACGCTCTTACCCAGAGCAACTTGCATAACTATTTACATCGTGTTTAAAAAAAAAAAAAAAAAGATTATATTTTTTTACATTGTATTCATTTATACAGCTGGATATATACAGAAGCAGTGCAGGTTAAGTAACTAGGGTACAAGGGTTCAACGGCAGTGTCCTAACGGGCATCTAACCTCTGACCTTTTTGGTTGCAAAACCAGCTCCTTACCCATTATACTACACTGCCACCCAATACGTCAGGGCAGCTCGATAAGTGTTTATCCCTCTCCACTCTCTGGGTTCAAGATTTTCCTCACGGAATTCCATGAATTCCGATGCATTCACTCATACCGCTTTGGCCTGGAACGTTGTGTCCGTGCATATCAACTCCCGTTTAGGGACACCATTGCACTCTTCAGTGATCACATGAGCAATGGGCAACATTTCAGCCAATCAAAGCCAGGAGGGAGTGCCGTAAGTGCTGACATCATAGTTCCTGTCTCTGAAATAGCCAAGTCCAAGCACAGAGCACAGTACAATAATAATAAATTTAAAAAAATAATAATAATAACATCCTAATGCATAAGTACCTAAAGTTATAGCAACTATGGAATATGAGTAAATTCAGACAGAAACATTCATGTCTATGCAGAGGTGTGGGTGCAGTGCATTTGGACATGCTTGCATTCTGAAAGCAGGTCCACCCAAAATGTTATTTTCACAAGCTATAACAACGGATGAATAGTTTGACTCTGTGGTTTGTGTGCTGCATAAATATTAACGAATTCTAGAGAGTCTGAAATGCATCGTACTGGAGAGAGGGCTGAGCTCTCCTCTTATGCAATATCCCCCCGAGCGAGAAGTCTTACCGTCTGTGATCCTCAAAGGCAGCCTACACTGAACCCACACAGGGGAGCGGGGTACACCCCCCCAAAACCACTGACCCCACACAGGGGAGCGGGGTGGACCGGTACCTCCCCCAAAACCACTGAACCCACAGAGGAATTGGGCAGAGCTGTACCCCCCCAACCCCCACCCCACCCCAAAAGAGTCCCTGGTGCCATAGCGGGTTATTGAGAGTGGGACTAGAAGGAACGGCCATTTTTTTAAATACATTTTTTTGGGGTAATCCCTGCACCTGGGAAGCTCATTTGAGACAGAGAGAGGGGAGGGGAGCTGTTCTGGAGAGCAGCACGGCTCCTCCCTCTCACCTGTATTTAAACAAGCCACAAATTAATTTGACTGGTGTCTGGAGGGAGACGGAAGCTTCCGGAGGCTCGAGGTGTTGGGAGGAGCGGTGATAAGGGGGGGGGGGCACACGTGGGGGGGCACACTTTAGTCACTCTCCACAGCTCCTCCGTGAGGCTTTTGTTAATGACGGCTGAGCTGAGTGCCTGTAATCCAATCAAGCGCGTACCTCGCCAGGCGTCTGGGAACACCCGCCAAAGAGCACGCGGGGGCCATTTTGGCTCTTTCCTCACTGCCGGGGATAAAGGGGTACCCTCCCTCCAACCGCGCAGGCGAGCGGCAGGCGACCCGTCCCCCAAATAATCAGCGCATTCCAGCAGGCGGTACGCTTTTTAGTCCTCACACTCGAAAACCTTGGGGCGTCTTCGAGCTCACACATCACTAACCCCCGCCGGGGGGCTCTGGGATACCAAACGAAACGTTATGGAGACGAACGAGCACCAGAAGACCCCAAAACGCACGCTGGCAGGGTTTAGGATCTGGCACCGAGCGCAGACAGACTGCAGGCGGTAAGGGGGGGGTGGGGGGGGGGGGGTGGATGGGCGGATGGGGGGGGGTGAGTCCCGCACCTCGTGCCCAGTGCTTCCTCTCAATGACGAGACACGGAGACGGCGGTTAAAAATATACATCACATTTATTTCGCATTGCCACCATGAGAGTCATCACAGAGTGGGGTTTGGCCGCGGTCTGATTGATGCGCTGGGACGCGGAGGGCGAGGGTTCCGTCACCGCCAAGCGGTCACCTGCGGCAGGTGAGGGTTCCGTCCCCGCCGAGCGGTCACCTGCGGCGGTCCGCGGATCGTCGAGCATCGCCGTCGTCAAAGAAACAAAACAAGGAACGGAAACCTTGACATAGCCGACACACACACCACTTTTTCTAATGATAACACAACGTACAAAAAGCAGGTCTGGAAATAGTAACAATCTCCATACTATAAAAAACCTTGTGTCTGTTTGCGTGTGTGTGTGTGTCTGTGTGTCTGTGTGTGCATGTGTTTGTGTGCGCTGTGTGTGTGTGTGTGTGTGTGTGCATGTGTTTGTGTGCCCTTGTGCTGTGTGTATGTGTGTACGTGTGTGCCCATGCTTGTGTGTGTGTGCTCATGCATGTATGTGTGTGTGTGTGTGCAAGTGCAGGTGTGTGTGTGTGTTTATGCGTGTGTGTGTGCATGCGTGTGTGTGTATGCGTGTGTGTGTTTTTGCAGCCTGTCTGTGTGTATGTGTGTGTGCGTGTGTGAGCGAATAAGAAAACAATGCACTTATTTCTAATGAGCTCTCGCTGCTCAGTCAGACAGCCAGCCATGGGGGGTGGGGTGGGGGTTTGGGGGGGGTAACTGACTAGCAGAGCCCCACACTCCGGGCTCCGGAACCTTCCGGAAACTAGCTGGCCCCAGTCCAGCGAGCGTCTGCCTCCTTAACACTGTCGCTTGGAAAGATCAAACGGCCTCTCTCCTCACCAAATACAATGCTACAATGATATTGGAAAGACCTTGAAAAAAAACATAAACATTAAAACATAAAATAATGAAATAATGCATATTTTGAATACGTTGTCTGGGTTGAAAAAAGATGCCCCTCCCCCTTTGTGTGGCTGGCCTCAGGCCTTGTTGGATGGGGAAGGCCCGGTACAGGAAGTGGCAGTCTGAGAGAAGGACGTCATGGTCCCGCCCAGGGGGCGGGGTCAGAACTCTGACATCACCAGGGAGCTAAAGGCACCAGTGGAGCCAGGAGCAGCGGAGTCCATATCGAGCCCCAGGATTGGATGATCACAGACTGCTGACCACTCTTCGCCCGGACTCCTGGGAGACCAGAGACAGGGGGAAAAGAACACAGAAAGACACACTGCTTTAACCCAACAGCATGAGACACACTGCTTTAACCCAACAGCATGAGACACACTGCTTTAACCCAACAGCATGAGACACACTGCTGATTTAGAGAATACACACACACACACACACATATGCACACACACACACACAAAGGGCAAAAGCCTGTCTGTGCTGACAGCACGAGGACAAGTTTCTGAAATGAGTCTCAGTGGTGTTCTGTTTGCGATGGGAAGGTTTGCAGCTCTGTCCTGCATGCTGAAGCTCCGGGTTTTATTTACGGAGCTGATAACAGCTGTGGATGAGCAGCTGCTGGATGAATGTCATGTAAATTACACTCATCAAATTACATTAAATTTCTTTACATTCTGCTAAATGAATGAATTGCAGGGTAACTTGTCCCCATTATGACAGCTGGATGTTGAATAAAACACTAACAAAAATTATAAAGCACTCCTGCAGACCCCAGAGAATTTGTAGTGAAATACTGTAACTGGCTGATTGATTATTAGCTGTGATTGATCCCTTATTACATTCCTGTTACATCCATTCTACCCCTAATTTACACCAGGCTGGCTAGTGGAGAATGCCCCCTCCCCCCCCTGTAGCCAGGGTCCTCCCCAGATTTCTGTTCTCACCACCATTTTGAATTTTTCGTTTTCTCACCAGGGTGTGTTTTTTTCTACCTCACCGCTTGCTTTTTTAGGGGTTCATACCTGGTTTTGGCCAAATTTTCCATCTGTTACTCTGCAAAGTGTCTTTGTGAGAGGTCTCTGTAAAAAATAAACCTGTTTTGACGGTGCTCTTCTGAATATGGGTGAACAAAGATGGTCCTTTTAAGATTGTTAGTAGTCTGGTACTTTCCTGGTGTCTACCAGAAAAGTACCAGGTTACTTGACCCTCGGTTACGCGGTTACCCTCGGTTACTCCTTGACCCTCGGTTACGCAGCACTTCAAACCAGCAACGTACCGAAATTTAAATTCAGAGCCTTCTCCACTGTTCAACACAATAACCCTCAGTACAGCCATTCAAAATGGCTGCGGAGGAAATGATGCAACTGCGCTAAATTGCTTGTTAGCTTTATTGTAGGAACGGCATTAAACTTTCGATTAATTTTTCCACCCAAGCACGACGCACGGGTTTACGGTCTGTGGCGCCGGTGTAGGTGGCGAGGTGGCGATTAAGGCGGAATTAAAGGAGACGCCGCACTTCCTGCGGAACAGCTGGGTGGCCTAATTAGCGCGGGGCCCGGAGAACATCTTTGAGGTACATTTCATTAGCCAGGAAAGCATCGGCAACGATCATTATTTTTACCCATTACCACGAGGCGTCTGAGCATTTAGGTGTAAAAATGGTAATCACCGCAGCTCTGTATCCCAACTCTAAACTTTATTGGGCCCGATCTCCTCGACTTGAGCAACTCCAGTGCTTTTTTTTTTACCGCTCTCAGCTACGCGGTACTTAACCACATCAGACATAAGCACATCCTCACCCGAGCTAGCCAGGCGCTTAACTCCCAAACGGGGGGGGGGTCAATGCCGAGTCGCTCCGAATATAATTAAATCATCCCGTCCCATCCCACGCCCACTAACGGGAAAATGCGAATTTGTCCGCAGCAGTACCCATCCCATTGATTTCTTTTGTTCTGTTCAGAGAAACCCGCTATTCAGCACTATCAGGCACGACTGACTCCACAAAGCCAGGCGGCGGCGTTTAAAGGGGATTTGTTTCCGTGTCCAATCGGCCGAATCCCCCAACGGTAACCGCGGGGGGGGGGGGGGAGGAACAGCCGGCACAGCTCCGGCACAGGCCCGGCACAGCCCGGCACAGCCCCAGCACAGCCGCACATAAAAGCCCCACACGCCGCGGTTTCGTCCGCCCGTTGGGGGTTGAGAAGCTCGGCGAGAACGAGCCCCGTCCGTGGGAGGAAAAAGAGCAGGGAGAAAGAGAGCAGCTTACAGCTCAAGTTTATTTTGTGTTATTAATTCTAAAAAACCTACTGTATGTGTCGATAAGCAGACAGCGTTTTCTTTTGGATGATTTAGCTCAATTCCATGAAAAACTGTTGATAGCCCAAAGAGAACGGTCCAGCACGAGACTAAAACATTTATCAGGCCACCTGCCAATGGCCATGGATAATTCCGGAAGCTCACGTTTGTTAGTCAAACTAAAGCAACAGAGAGTTGAGAACGTTTACGTTCATGGATATCACCTGGTATCGTGGCACAGTGCTGGGGGTGGCCAGTGTTTCACTCAGTGAACAGACCAGTCAGCCGAGGGAGAACGCTTGGATGACTGCCACCTATTAACTTCTTGAGTTCAAAGATTTGAACATGATGACAACAAACAGCGGCACTACGAAAAAGTCGGAACAAAATGATCTGGAGGGTAAGAACAGCCGTGCTGTCGCAGTCACCATGTGGTAGACCTGACCCTCTGCCTCTTACAAAGCCCAATAAACAGACAGTAATTAGACTGCTCTGATTGGCCGGGAGCCACAGCTGTCACTGTGCCCGAGAGTGGGGCTGACGCTGTCCAAGGTCCTGAGGCAGCTCTCCCAGGCCACTGGAACAGCAGGGTACTGAGGTGCTGAAGGGACATCGTGCCAGATATGGGGGGTGGGATAGAGAGGAAGGAGAGAGAGAGAGAGAGAGAGGGAAAGAGAGAGCTGCTCCTGCTACACCCTTTCTGGTGCCACACTTACTGCAGCAGTGATTGGTCACACCGGGGATGTAACTGCAGCAATGATTGGCCAGGCCAGGAGTGTGGCAGTTTAGACACTGGTCAGATTCTCTGAGGGTGGGTTTGCAGAAATGTGACGTATCCATCCATTATCTAACCAGCTTAATCCTGGTGCTGGAGCATATCCCAGAATGCATTGCAGAAATAATGACAAGTCACCATTCCATCACAGGACACACACACCATTCAGTCACACACTCATACTTACACTCAACCGAAGACTCTCCAGTTAACCTAATTATGTTAACCTGCATGTCTTTGAACAAGCAAACACAGAAAGGCTGTGGGATTCGAACCACGGATCTTCTTGCTGTGAAGCAACAGTGCAACCCACTGCACCACCGTGCCACGACCAACCTCCCCTTATTTAATCACTTTCCTGTGTCTCACATATGATCCTTCAGACTCGGCTTCAGTGAGCAGATATGATTTGTTAACAAGGCTGTTAGACTCACCTGAGGACGTGAGGACTCTGACTCTGAGCTGTTAGACTCACCTGAGGAGGTGAGGACTCTGACTCTGAGCTGTTAGACTCAGAGAATTTAAATAAAGGTTCTGACCTGAAGAGGTGAGGACTCTGACTCTGAGCAGGGGGATTTTAGACTCATCTGAGGTGGTGAGGACTCTGACTCTGAGCTGTTAAGACTCACCTGAGGAGGTGAGGACTCTGACTCTGAGCTGTTAAGACTCACCTGAGGAGGTGAGGACTCTGACTCTGAGCAGGGGGATTTTAGACTCACCTGAGGAGGTGAGGACTCTGACTCTGAGCAGGGGGATTTTAGACTCACCTGAGGTGGTGAGGACTCTGACTCTGAGCAGGGGGATTTTAGACTCACCTGAGGAGGTGAGGACTCTGACTCTGAGCAGGGGGATTTTAGACTCACCTAAGGAGGTGAGGACTCTGACTCTGAGCTGTTAGACTCACCTGAGGAGGTGAGGACTCTGACTCTGAGCTGTTAGACTCACCTGAGGAGGTGAGGACTCTGACTCTGAGCAGGGGGATTTTAGACTCACCTGATGAGGTGAGGACTCTGACTCTGAGCTGTTAGACTCACCTGAGGAGGTGAGGACTCTGACTCTGAGCTGTTAGACTCACCTGAGGAGGTGAGGACTCTGACTCTGAGCAGGGGGATTTTAGACTCACCTGAGGAGGTGAGGACTCTGACTCTGAGCAGGGGGATTTTAGACTCACCTGAGGAGGTGAGGACTCTGACTCTGAGCTGTTAGACTCACCTGAGGAGGTGAGGACTCTGACTCTGAGCAGGGGGATTTTAGACTCACCTGAGGTGGTGAGGACTCTGACTCTGAGCAGGGGGATTTTAGACTCACCTGAGGAGGTGAGGACTCTGACTCTGAGCAGGGGGATTTTAGACTCACCTGAGGAGGTGAGGACTCTGACGGGGGCGCTGGTAGCCCCCTCCCCTCCGTCGCTCAGCGTCTGCACCTCGATGATGTAGGTACCCCCCTCGGGCAGGGAGAGCACGGCCGAGGGATTCTGGGTCCTGATCACCTGACTGTGACTCCGCCCCTCCTGACGTAAGGACACCTGTGGAAGCACGCGGACGTGACACAAAAATGTCCAATCACTGCTTTCTGTAACACATGCTGTCAGCCAATCACCTAAGCTGGAATGTGTCACCTGTCAGTGTCACCGCAGAGCCATTGGTTGATGACACTGCTGGAGAACATTGCTCTGCTCAGTGGCATTTTACTACAAAAGCAGAGACCAGCTGAACCACCTAATTCATCATGAAGGGAACGGACCAAACAAGAGGAATTTACAGAAGCCACTGATCTGACCGAATGCTGCAGACACAAGACTAACAGCGTCATTAACTACAGGAAAATGACTGACAGCTAGCCAGGCGTGGCAATAAAATGCCAAATAACAAATACTACATGTTCCATATGACATCTCATCCCACAAATGACAGACCCCCCCTCCCCCCAAAAAAAAGGTGCTTTACTCTTAATCCCACAGGACAGCTGCCATAGTGCAAAATAAAAGAAATCAAGTACACTGCACAAGATATTTTCAAAGTGGAGGTCCAGGGTCTCCACAGTTTACTTGCTTCAAAAGCCACAAGAGCCTATCTCAGCTGGAAGAGGGCTTACCTTGTAGCCAATCACATCAGACTCGTTGTCCATGGACCTCACTGGCTCCCAGGACAGAGAGACGTTGTTCCCCTCCTGAATCCACATCAGATTGGACGGGGGCTGGCTGGGGGCTGGGCAGCAAACACAGGGTGATTTACACTACAGTCAGACGGGCAGATCTCCAGAGATCTGGGGAAAGCCCCCACCCAAACCATCTGGGAACAGCGCTCGATTGCACCAGGGAGGTGTCGGTTTGGACACGGCTCAGATTTCTCAGAGAGGGGTTTGAGGGAGCGCGATATATTGGACACAGGCTGCTCACTGTTCAACCTCTTTCCTGCATCTGTCTCGTGGTTTACATTGGAATCTCCACCAACACCTTGGCCCCGCCCTCACTGAGCTGATTGGCTGAGTGCTGAAGAGTGGGTGGGATTAACATGCTGAACTGCACTTCATTTGTGGGTAGGGTACAGAATATATAGGCGTCTGAAGCTAGCGGTACACTACAGTACTTATGAAGCATTACCTCATGCTGAAACTTTACTACTTTGTGCACTGAATTGTACCACTCATCAAACACTTGAATTTGAATATCTACACAGGGGTAGACAACCCTGGTCCTGGAGCGGTAGACATTGTCCTGGATTTTGCTCCATCCAAACGTATAACCACATAACTGGATTCGTGTTAATTACTCAGGTTTACCAAATGCAGCCAACCATGAGCTAGAGGCAGCCAAGGCTGTTTCACTCTTCAGAATATCCAGACTCAGGCTTTTAATTGTCCATCAGACTCCTGTGATCAAACGCAGATGGAACAAAATCCAGAAACGGCACTGACGCTCCAGGACCGGAGTGACCTAATCGCTGATCCACACAGTAAAAGATTCAGCGTTACTTCAATTGCGACAATGCTAATACAAGTCCAACAGGAACCAAACGTACTTTATCAAATGTACTCGTGTCGATTCGACGCTGACCGCCCTCCAGCGTACGGGTAAGAGGGGGGGAACTCACGGGACTTTTTGGTGTGGGCCTGGACGGCGTTGCTGGGGGGACCGTGGCCGATGCTGTTGTAGCCTTTGACGCTGATGAGGTAGAGGCTGTTTCCCTCCAGGCCGGTCAGCAGGACGGACGTCTCGTTTCCGGGCGTCCTCACCTTCTGGCCCGAGTCCTCCCGCTCCGCGTCCTTCCAGTAGCTCACCTGTCAGAGAGTCAGGTGGGGTCACACAGCGACCGTCAGCCACGCCCTCACAGAAACGGCAAGGAGCACCAGATAAGAGTGGACATAGCACAAAAACCATAATCATGCCATTTACTCATCAGGCATAACACAGGCTTATAGAAACATAACAACACACAAACGCATATGCGCACACAGACACACACAGACACACACATGCACACACACACAGACATACAGAGACATGGAAACACACACACACACACACAGACATACAGATACATGGGCACACAGACACACACAGACATACAGATACACAGACAGATCCATAGACATACAGACACACACACACACACCTACTCACACACACATACACACACACACACACACGCACACACACACAGCCAGGGACGTTCTGTGGCCCATGGGGGCCCGTTTCTAAATTCCACCATGAGGCCCCCTCCTCTCCTTTAAGGCCCTTGCCTGTGTGAGCCTACAGAACACTGGAATTTCAACACCCCCAAAAGCTTAAGAAAATAAACGCTGAAAAAACCTGAGAGCTTTGTGTCTGCCCTTTCAAGCACTCACAGCTGTGTTTCAAAGCTGTGCTTCAGAAAGCAGACTTTAAATGTCCACTGTGTGCAGGCTGTATGTGCAGGTGGTGTGTGCATGCTGTGTGTGCAGGCTGTGTGTGCAGGTGGTGTGTGCAGGTGGTGTGTGCATGCTGTGTGTGCAGGTGGTGTGTGCAGGTGGTGTGTGCAGGCTGTGTGTGCAGGTGGTGTGTGTATGTGGTGTGTGCATGCTGTGTGTGCAGGTGGTGCGTTCGCACAGCTTTTGGGAAAGGCAGGTGTGTTGCTTACTCTGAGGGACATGCAAAAACTGCATTCATCTCAAAACAAGCTAAAAGACATTTAATGTGCTTCTAGAAAGAAAAACTGGCATGCTTCTAGACACACACTCACACTGACACACAAACCCACACTACACACACACACACAGACACACACACACACACACACACATACCCACACACACACACACACACACACACACACACAGACACACACATACACACACACGCACACAGAGCTGTACCTCGTATCCCCAGGGTCTTCCAGGCCCCGGATTAGAGGACCTCCATCGCACCTGGATCTCGGAGGCAGACAGGCTGGCAGCGGAGACCCCGGAGGGGGCCTCGCGGGGCTCTGCGGGGGGGGGGGGGACAGGGCTCAGAGTCAGCCTCACGGTGCCACAGCGTGTGGGTGACTCCCTGCTGCTGGAACCTGCTCACGGAGCGGAGGAGCTCCAGATCAGCAGACATCACTGTGTGCAGGCTCACCCCAGCTCTCCCATCCACTGCTCTCCCATCCACTGCTCGCCCATCCACTGCTCTCCCATCCACTGCTCTCCCATCCACTGCTCGCCCATCCACTGCTCTCCCATCCACTGCTCTCCCATCCATTGCTCGCCCATCCACTGCTCTCCCATCCACTGCTCTCCCATCCACTGATAATAAGCACGCATTCTGCAGCCAGGACGGATATAAATGGACCCGACTACCAAATGCAATTTACAGTCCGAATGAGAACGGACATTGGCTTGAACAGAGCTTGGACTGTGCCCTCTTTCTGTTTTCTCCCACTCTGTCTTCCTCTCTTTGTCTATCTGTCTCTCTTTCACTTCCCCCCCCCCCTCTCTCACCCTGTCTCTCCCTCTCCTCTCCCTCTCTCCCTAAACTGAAGTAAGATAAGCACAGATGACTGGTAAAATATTGATACGGTAGCTCATTAGCTCATGGCAGAGTCTTACACGTCCCATTATCGTCACAATTGCTCAGATCAGGGAACCAACAGCCAGTGTAATTATTCTGCCTGTACTGGAGTACCAGTGTACACACACACCCAAACACACACACACACTCACACACTGACACTCACACACGCGCACGCACACACACGCACACACACACACACACACGCATGCACACATGCAGGCACGCACAGGCACGCACACACACACGCACGCACACACACGCACACACACACACACACATGCATGCACACATGCAGGCACGCACAGGCACGCACACGCACACACACGCGCGCACACACACACACAGACATGCACACACACTCTCACTCACACACGCGTACACACACACACGCACACACCCACACACACACGCGTGCACACACACACACCCACACACACACACACACACACACACAGTTACTGCGATGTGACACACAGGAAGCAGGGGAGAAGCACATCGGAGGCCGAGGCTCAGGACAGTAACCCTGCACCCTGCTCCTGCTCCTGTGGTGATTTTTCATCTTCACATCCAAATGCCGATAAAATGCTCAGAGACAGGCAGGAAAATCTGAACGTATCTCCTGAGACCTCATCAACTACAGGGGACAACCAGCTCCATCAATTACCGGCCTCTCAATAGGCAACAGAAAACTCTGCTATCAGCTCAACGTGAAGTGAGTGTGTCTGAGTTCATTTCTCAGTGTCTGAGTGTTTTTCCCCCTTCTGCTTCAAACACAGTGTCACTTTCTGGACCCGTGCCAGCAGCCCCCCCCTCCCCCATCCCCCCTCGGATAAAAGAGATGGCAAACTAAACAGGGAACTGTGTCCCGGATAAATAAATGACACGCGAAAAAATAATAAATAATAAAAAAAACAAACAAACAAAGGCGGCTAATTAGCGAACCTATCTGCAGCCCGTTCAGCCGCGTAGCGTGGATGCTGACCCAGCAAGTTAGCTTACGCCTACACCATTCAAACAGAGCCACCAGCTGTACAGTAAGTTCAGCTTGGCAAAAGAAAGCGATGGGGAGCGTGCCAGCTAATTAGCCGGGAGCCTTCTGAAAGCTACGCATTTGTCAGATGCAGCCTCACAAGAAAAGTTGAAAGGGATGCGGGAAACAAAAAACAAAAAAAAAAAAGTTGCAAAAGGTGACAATTACTTCACTGGCTCTGCTTCAAAAACGAAGCTTCGCTCTCGCCCCTTCAGCGAGGATCTGGCGGGACAGGGGCTGAAACGCAGGCTGCAGCTCCACGGAGCGTGGATTTTAAACCCCGCGGTTCCTGGGTTCCAGCATGCACTGCTCCACTGTGTTTTCACTGCGACGTGAAATTTCACATTTTCCTTTTGTACGCTCGCAGACTTCTGCACTCCATTAAAAAAGCTTGCGGTGGAGATTTTCACATAGACCGTGAAGCGCCTCGTAAAAGGGAGAGGATTTATGCCCGGATCTGCGTCGAGCGGCTCTGCGGAACTGTCCTCCTCAGCCATAGATCTGCAGGTTGGCGCTGACTTTAGTTACTCAGAACCTAAATAATCAAATGAATCAGCTGATCACACAGGTGATAACTCACCTCACCTGGCTACCTGGGACTGAACTCGGGGGTGGATTCGCAAATGAAATTATACAGAAAATATACTGAAATAACACACTGTACCAATCCACTGCTAACCTACACAATATATGAGAAAATACACTAAATACTGGCACTTATAATATATATAGTTTAAACTTATAAAATATATATTTGCAATATACTGCAGCAAATTCAGTTTCCGTAAGGGATGGGGGATTGATTCTGTGAAAAGTGCCATGGCAACCACCATGTGAGAAGCGCACTTGGCCGTTTTGTTTGTCTTGAATCGTTTCTTTAATCAGAGCATTGATGAATAGCTAGTGATGCACGCTCCCGTAGATTAGGGTATCTCATAGATAATCAACAGTATTTTCCTCGAAACTAAAGTCTTTAAAAAAAATAAATCTAAGCAGGAGCAGGACTGAGGACCACTCCGGTGGAACATCACACACGTGCGGGAGGGGGGGGGGGGGATCAGACGGTAGTCTCGGAAACCCGCACGCAAGCGTACGGCGAACGAAGTCGCGGTCCCGAGACGCTCACCTCCTTCCGCGGAGTAGACGGTGACCACTCTGCTGAACGGGCCGTCGCCCTTGTTGTTGTACCCCCCGACTTTGACCTCGAAGGGGGTGAGGGGCGGGAAGGTCTCGTCCCGGTACTTGAAGGTGGTGGAGTCCGCCGACGTCACCATCTTCTCCTTCCAGCCGCGCGTCCCGTTGGCCCGGAACGCCACGATGTAGCCGAACCCCTCCCCGTTCTGGAACTCTTCGGACACTGGCTGGAAGAGACCAGCAGGGGGCGTTCACGTTCACGCCAAAAACAACCTTCCCTGTCCCGCAGACCTGGCACAAAAATGTTTTACTTGCAATACGGCATCTGAGACTGCTCAACAAAAACATGCTGATGGCCAAAAGATGCAATCCCACAAAAGAAGACTACCACGACTATAATTTACTCTGAATAGAGGTGGAGGTAGATTGTGAAAATTGTGGCCAATTTGCAGGAAATGAACAAAAAAAAACTGCAAAGAAAAAAAACGCAACCTGATTTCACCCCCCCCTTAAATTCATCCTAAAACATGCTCTCGGATGTTACCATCGCAGATTTGTGCATAAGCTACACCATGTGCTCAACAGTACACTGGAGGAGACTATATTTGAATGTGTGGATAAACTTTATTTTTAGAGCAGCAATTAAGTCCTTGGAGAGCTAACAGGGAATAAAAGCTGTTCTGCTACAGCGATCTCTCAGCGTCACTAGACTCCGCCCTCTCCCGTTCCTCTCGTATTTACCGGCCAATCCCAAGCTGTCTCTGCCTCTAAACCAGGGGAAGGCAGCTCTGATCCTGGAGTGCCAGTGCCGTTTCTGGATTTTGTTCCATCTGAGCTTGATCACAGGGGTCTGATGGAGGATTAAAAGTCTGAGGCAGAATGCTCTAAACGGTGAAACGCTGAGAGCCTCCAGCCTGCCTTAATTAAACCCGACTAATTAAAATAAATCCAGTTATGTGGTTACGTGGTTCGGCTGGAGCGAAAACCCGGATCGTCCCTGACTCTCCCGGATCGGGAATGCCCTCCTTCCCCTGCTCAAAGCCCCGTGCCTCTGTAACTTACCCCACCTTCTCTGATTCCAAACTGAACTCCAGCCCGGGATTCTGCAGTGCACGCGCGCAGTATCCATCCAGCAGAGCCCCACTGCACAGGGCAGCGCTCCTAACCCACTGAGGGACAGCTAGCTGTCAGCCCGCTCAACTCAATGACTAATCTGCTGCATGAGACAGGCTAATTAGGTAATGGGTAATGGTAAAAAAAAAACCACACACATAAAAAAACGTGGAAAAAAAGGGATTACTGTGTTTTTTTTTTTTTTCAATAGATGCTGCTCATCAACCTCAGGACAGCAGTGTGCTGAATGACATCAAGCCCACCATTTACATTTTAATGGCTTTTCTAAACAGCACTGCCAGCTTATTTATTTATTTATTTATTTATTTATTTTATCCGTCATTAGAGGGAAGCAACATATTAGTCAGGAAAAATAGGAAGAGAGCCCAAATTTCCTTTCAGGCGAGCTCACAATCGCTGGTGAGATTTTTCGGTTTTTAATGATGAACGCGTCGGCAGCAAATCACTTGTGGACATCGTGCGCCTCCAATTACAAGCATGAGCACATTCGTTAAATATGATTACACCACACTGAGCCCCCCAAGCAGATTAACCGGGATTTGTATTGTTTTTTTTCTTTCTTTCTTTCTGGCAGTGAACATTATCTGCGAGGATAGGAGCACATGCTAAATTCTGCCAAACGAGTTTCTGGCACTGATCGGGGAAAGCGGGCGGCGTTTTGAGAATCTTGCTTCAGGATTTAATTCCTACATTAAAGAGGGAATGGGTCACAAAAAATGAACTCCCGTTTGGGGACGGATAAGGTTTACATGGCGCAGAATCAGCGAACCTTCAACACTGCATATTAATTTCTGATTGGACAACATGCAACAACTGTGCCAGAAGCAGTGGGCTTTTAATTTCAGTCAGAATCAGCCTATCGCAAGCTTTCAAATCAAACCCATGACAACTCCCCTTCCTGAACTCACCATGAGACACTTCTTCAGGGCAAATTCATTAATTAGATGTTTTTTTTCTTTTTCAATCAGTTGGAACCAGGCCAGCTCATAAGAGAATATTTGTGTGTGGTAAACTGGCCACTATCCTGGCTTCCTTCATCAGACGTATATACCGTTTAGCATTCTGGGATGGGATTGGCTGGTGTGGACATGGACATGCTGGGGACCAGGTGCAGCACTTGCTTGGCATTGCCCAGACCCCGAATGAAATTTATTAATGGGGAAAGTTTATTTTAATTAAAATGTGAGCTGCCAAAAATTAAAATCTCAAGCAAACGTAATAAGTGGGGGAAAAAGCGGACTAAAGACTGTCCCGTAGCCTACATGACATCCTTCTGTTCTTGGCAGAAGGCGTAGCCACACGGTAATTTGAGAGAGAATTCCGATATTCCCTCCAGATGTCCGGGACATGAACAGGGTCCCGGGGGCTGGGGGGGTGGGGGGGCTGGAAGAGTTCCGTAAACCAGCCTTACTCACTTTCCACAGACTGTGTCCAACAAGCTCTTCAAACCTCCCCTCCCCCTACCCCACCAGTGTCACGTTGCAGCGGAATCCACCCCGAGTCCGTGGCGGTAACACTGCGGTTACGCTGGCGGGAATGTTCCGAGAATGGCGGGTGTGGGCGCGCTAAGTGAGGTGATCTTTCGGGCCATAATACCCATAGTGGGTGTGGGGGGGGGGGGAGTGGATTTAAAGCCCCATAGATGGGCTGCCTGTGAGATCAGCCGCTCGTTCATAACGAGACAGACGGGTGATTGGGCGCAGGGTTCACACAGCCCTGGCAGGTGATTGGCCGGGCTGAAATGAGTCTGCCCTCCTGCTAAAGGGCCTGCGCTCCTGTGAGTCTCTCGCTGGCTCAGAGCGGAGGTCTTTAAGAGCGTTTAGTGGGAGCAGGAACGGAGGGGCCTGCAAGAAAAATGACAGCCTCTGGAAAGGGTTTTCTTTTCTCTCAGAACAACATGTGCGCTTGGCCATCCGATTGCAGAATAACTGCCCTGCCCAAAAAGGAAAAAAAAAAAAAAAAACTTACAGGCACTGATCCTTAACTTGATTTTAAAAAATTAACAAATCAAAAATTGCCAGCTGGAATCTGTGACTGTCAAGTTTGAAATGAAACTTGTCTCCGCAATTATAAAAATGTGATTTGGCGCCAGTAGAGCGTTCTGTGATTATACCTGTAATGAGGCCCATATGAAGGCTTATAATACCTGTAATGACACCCATATGAAGGTATATGATACCTCTTATGGCACCCCTATGAATGCTTATAATACCTGTAATGAGGCCCATATGAAGGCTTATGACACCTGTAATGAGGCCCATATGAAGGCTTATGACACCTGTAATGAGGCCCATATGAAGCCTTATGATACCTGTAATGAGGCCCATATGAAGGCTAAGCCCGGGGTACTGGCTGCATGATCAGGGGGAAGCAGCAGCACGGGTTAAACAGCGCGGTGAGAACGGGCCCTTGAAGCTCCGCCCCCGCAGCCCGACCTCAGCGCACAGGCGCGTGTGGAACCGGCCATTACCGGACCGTCACCGGGAGCAGAGCGGCGGTTAAGAGTGACGGTTATTCCACACTTACAGCGAGGACTCTCTCTGGCTGTAATGCCTGGCGGCAGCCCCCAGCAGAGGAGCGCATTCTCCCCGTCTGGAATGTGCGTGTTTTTCCCCCATAATGCCCCACCGAGGGGCTGTTCTCTCGGCATGAAGGTTATTTTCCCGCAGGCGGCCGGTCCGACGCTCTTAATAACCGTAGAAATGACCGCCAGCAGCAGGCGCGTCTGCCGCCCCTCTCCCTCCCTCTCTCTCTCTCTCTCCCGCTCTCTCTCTCGCTCTCTCTCCTCTCCCCCCTCTCTCTCCCCTCCTCTCTCTCTCTCCCCCCTCCCTCTCTCTCTCCCTCCCTCCATCCTCTCTCTCTCTCTCCTCCTCTCTCTCTCTCTCTCTCTCTCTCCCCTCCCTCTCTCTCTCTCTCTCTCTCCTCCCTCTCTCTCTTCTTCTCTCTCCTCTCTCTCTCTCCTCCCTCTCCCTCTCTTCCTCCTCTTCCCTCCTCTCCTCTCTCTCTCTCCCTCTCCTCCTCTCTCCTCTCTCTCTCTCGTCTCCCCCTCTCTCCCCTCCTCTCTCTCTCTCTCTCTCTCCGTACCTCTCTCTCTCTCTCTCTCTCTCTCTCTCTCTCTCTCTCTCCTCTCTCTCTCTCTGTCTCTCTCTCCTTCTCTCCCCTCTCTCTCCCCCTCTCTCTCTCTCTCTCTCTCTCCCTCCCTTCTCTCTCTCTCTCTCTCCCCCTCCCTCTCTCTCTCTCTGTCTCTCTCTCTCCCTCTCTCTGTCTGTCTCTCTCTCTCTCTCTCTCTCTCTCCCTCTCCCTGGCTGATGGGGGCTTTTTATCGCCACCATTTCAGACCCGTCTGCTCTGCTCATTCATCCAGCTCATCCGCACAATGCTGTCACGGCAACAATGCGGACAGGAAGTGACACGTGTGCTCCCCCTTGGGGGGGGGGGGGACCGCGCGCCATCTTACTGTCCTGCCCGGCAGACCATCTGGGAGACTGACTGCTTTCAAAAAAAGATTTTTTTTTTGCTCAAACTGAGTTAAGAATGAGATTATAAGCAGATGCTCATTTAACATCCCGGACTCTATAGGGGTGATCACTGGAAGACCGACGGACAGTTTCGCATAATTTACATCCCTCCTGGTCGATTGAGGAAAGAAGGGAGGGATAAAGGAGGAGGGAAAGGGAGGAAGTAAGAAAGCGAGCTACATTTTATACATTGGTGTGGTGACTACTGGTGTGGTCCTGACTATTTCTAACACACAGCACAGCTTAAACCACCTCAATAAGGGAACTGCAGCAGATTACCAATAAACGTGAAATTTGAAATGTAAAAGGGGTTAATTGACGAAGCACAAGATGAAAACAGCAGCGTCGGAACTGCCTGCTCAAAAGACAGCTTGTTTACGCTCCACAAGAAAGACATCAAATAATTCACACTGTTATGCTTGGGTAACAAAACTGAATTTCAGATTACACGCCTTTTCCCTTTTATTAGCATCACTGCTAATCAGTAAATGAAACAGCTCAATATAAAAATAATACACAATGCAAATTTAAAGTAAACTCTGTAATTGATGGAAGAAAAGTATTGTGTAGGGAATGGAATATGGCATAGATAATAAAAGAAAGAATTAGCTTTTCAGCATAATACCCTTGGGTTCTACATCCAACTCTCCTCTACAAAAAATAATAAATCATTTAGTACACAGCACTGTGTGAATTAATGATAGGAATATTTCACAGCTGTGAAGCTAGCCAGACTGTGTTACCTTCAAATAGTGCGTTAATTTGTTGTGACTTATACTGTGGTAATTTGAACAAGTACTGCAAGCAGGTTTCACACCCTTAAACTGCAAGGTTATCTATTTACTTTATGGATTTACCACCAACAAATAAATTAAAGGCAGGATATGCAGGATTTTTTTTAGCCTTGCTGTGGTCCTGTGTTTACATTCAAAGAAGTCACCTCCTCCTCCATCTTCAACCCCACCCACTCACCCAGAGCACCTGACCAAGCCACTGACACTGGTTGTATCCACTGATCACCTTTGGCATTGCTCCATTGGTCGCTACCAATGTACTCCAGGGTTTAGCTCCTCCCCTTCATGACATCATAGCATTCTAATCCCCATTTTATCTCCCCCTGATTGGTGAAGCCCCTAGTGATGCGAGCTTTACCTCCCAGGATATCACCAGCTCGTGCCGACGGCCATTTCCTCCGCTCACGTTGGCCGGGGCCACCGAGGGAACTGTAGGAGACATGGAAGGACAGACAGACAGACAGACAGACACGTCATGTCAATCACCCACGTTGAGCCTCAGGGAAATCACAACTCAGAAGGCAAAGCGAACAGTGAACATTTTTGCGGGTGAAAAGTCGGTGAAACGGCTTCTGCTCTGAAACACGCAGTGGCAGCCAGCTGCTCCTTCTCACACTGCAGTCACAAGCTGTGCGCGTGTTGAGTGGGGGAGGAGGAGGACCAATCATACGTGTGCACAGAGATCAGGCCACAGCTGAGCAATGAACACAGTTATCCCCACCAATGGCATCCTTCCCATATATCCCTTTGGCGACGCAAAGCCAATTGGCTGCTGGCCACAATCGGCACTGGCACGGATTCGATCTGGTGATCTGAGACCGTGGCGGTGTTTTTACAAAGCAAAAGGGGGGAAAAAAAAAACAAACAGCAAACAGACTAGTGAAAGTATTAATGCAACACGATGCATCAACATCAACAGCATTGGAGTTCACACATAAAAGCAGGGGAATAAATACGGATCCTTGTCTACTTGCAGAATTACTGCAGGCTGAAGGTTTTACTGAGGGTACTGATGGAAATAATACTGAACTGCAAAAGCTCAACAGGCACTCAGAATTTCTTACTGGCTGTAGGTACTAAGCCAGCGCTGCTGAACTCCAGGTTCAGCAGGGCCACAGGGTCTGTAGGTATTTTCTCCGACCGTGCGCCTGTACTGCACCACCTGATTTCACTGATTATTTTACCTCAGGGCTGCACAGCCCTGTGCCTGGAGAGTGACCATCCTGAAGGTGTTCACTCCAAATCCTAATTTGGCACCCTGGATTCTACTAATTAGCAGCTCAATGAGATCCCTAGCTGTTGAATGAGGCATACTTTGTCAGGGTTGGAGCAATCCCTACCTTAAAACATCTCCAGGAACAGGGCTGAGCATCCCTGTTTTACCCCTTTGCTCCAGGAAGTAAGCTTATTACTGAAATCAGGTGGTGTGCTGCATGGCTGGAGCACATACCTGCAGACACTGAGTAGTGCTGTACTAGGCTAGGCGCCTGTGGTGCCTCTGGTGGTCAAACACTGTCAGTACTGCAGTACAGACTCTCACTCGATCACTGTGTCTGTCGTTGAAGAATGAAGGAGAAACACGGCCAGTTCTGCTTCTTCCAGTCGGAGCCCTAATCACTCATGTTTTGGGGCGGCGCGTAATGAATGCTGAATATTATTGGCTGAAAGGTAAGGATGGCCATCCTCGCTCGTTTAACAGGCTAACGACCGGCAGCTGCGTGGTCGGAAGCGGGCCGCGCGGCACGCTGAACTGTGCGCCGGGCCTAGTTAGCGCGCTAACGAGCGAAAGCCTGCGGTTCGGACTCGGCGCAGCTGCTGGGGGAGCGGCATTAGCATTCCGCTCCTCGTCGAGCGGCGCGGCGAGCAACCAGAGCGCCTCTCAGCCGGAGTAAACGTCCTCCCCGCGGAGAAACGCTTCCGCGCGCGGACAAGCACGCCGCGCGATCTGAGAGCCGCCAAACTGCCAAACAGCTGGCTCACGAGCCCACGCTGCGCGACGAGGTCTGCTTCTCTTCGGCCATTAAAAAAAATAAATAAATAATCCTGCCCTAAAAACGTATTTGAAAAAGGACTTCTGCAGACTGGATGTGGGTGTCAGTGCTGAGAAGCTAACAGTATGGATCAATATAACACAAACACAATAACATTCATATCCGTAGTGTAACTGGGGCAGCTTCGGGCACTGTGGACTTGGCTGTACCTGCGGTTTCCCTGTCTGTGTGTGTGATTTGACTGCACCAGCCCCAAGCACTGTGGACTTGACTGTACCTGTAGTTTCCCTGTCTGTGTGTGTGATTTGACTGCACCAGCCCCAGGCACTGTGGACTTGGCTGTACCTGTAGTTTCCCTGTCTGTGTGTGTGATTTGACTGCACCAGCCCCAGGCACTGTGGACTTGGCTGTACCTGCGGTTTCCCTGTCTGTGTGTGGTTTGACTGGGCACTGCAGTTATAAGCCATACGCTTCAAAGACATGGCGTCAAGGTTAATAGGCAGTTCTGGACTTCACCCCGCGTGTCGGAGCGCTACACCACAGACGGACTTTTAAAAGGCCTTCGCAGACACTGCTGTGTATTTAATACTCCAGTAATTCTTAACTTTGGCCACGCTTCTCCAGTCCCAGCGATCCGCAGGGACGTTTCTCACCCTCCTCCGTGCGCTTTTAGACATCGTGTGAAACGAGCGGCGCTAACGTGGAGCTAGCGACCGCGCGCCATTCCCGCCGCGGCTCACACATGAAGCCGTCTGAGAGCTTTAGCGTAGCGTCCGCGGTGGCGCCTGCAGGCGGGCGTTTCCTGTACCGTACCCGCTTCCTTGGTCCGGACCGCCCTGGAGGGGGCGCTGGGGTCCCCCGTCCCGATGGCGTTGGTGGCCACCACCCGAAACTCGTACTCCACCCAGGGGTTCAGCTCCACCGCCACGGCCGACTCCATGTCCCCCGTCACATGACTCGGGTCTGCAAATTGTTACCCAATCAGAAGCGATTGAGGCAAAATAAGCTCAAATATTTAAAAAAATACACATTTAAATATGCAACTGAGATTACAGTACCAAGTCCATTTACTGACTGCAGTTTTAAATACAGTAGGGGATGGGGGCCATCAGACTGATATGCAGAATCACAGGTACAGCAGTTACATTTTCTCACTCAATAAGTCAATCAATACATCGTCAAACAAGCTTTATTTTTTGTGTAGTGTGCCGTTCATAAGCAATTTTCACACAGCAATTATTTCCGAACTCCGGGAAAACGTCAGGAAACCGGAAAGAGCATCGGAGAGCTGAGAACAGCACTTTAAACGAGGGAAGCGTCGCCATTTAAATAAGGTTCAGATACTTAAATGAGCATTTAAATATGCTGATCTGATTACCAGCACCCTGACTCATAATGACAGCAAGCTCAAAAAACAGCAGGGCGGAGGGCGGAGGGTGGAGGGTGGAGAGCGCTCTTTGAAAGCTGAGGAAACACACACACGCAGCACTTGTTCAGGGTTACGGTACAGTACCGCCACTTAGCATACGCTCTTATCCTGCACCATTAAACACAACTTTCAGCATTTTTACACCGCAAACGTTTCCAAGTGATTCAGATTAAGCGCCTTGCTCTAGGGTACAGCGGCAGTGTCCTGTCAGGGAATCAAACCTGCAAACCCTTTTGGTTTAGGAGCCCGGTTCCTTACACTACACGGTGGTGTGGGGGGGGGGGGGGTGGATATAATTAAGCACAAACCAGATGGAACAGATGTGAACAGAGTCACGCTCACATTCCCTCAGGGGACTGTGAGCCAATAGGAGGCAGTGGCTATGTAGAGCGGCCAATCAGAACGTACTCACACGAATGCAGGCATACACACACACACACACACTCACACGAACGCACGCATGCACACACACACACACACACACACACACACACACACACGCACACCTCTGCCCTAAGCCGCTTTGACTCTTTAATAGTTTTTGCAGGGTTCCGAGCGTCGCTCCTTAATTCAGCTCGAGCAGACCTCGGTCTCCGGCTTTCGGGTCACTTCCTGCGATGTGACCGCAGGGGCGGAGCCACAAGAACAGCAGCGAATGGAGATTAATCGGTCTGAGACTCGGCTTCATTCGCTGGGTTAAATTAAAATAAAAAGAGGATCGCATTTCGTCGCTTGGCACGCAGAGAGAGAGAGAGAGAGAGCGAGTGAGAGAGAGGGAGAGAGAGAGAGAGGGAGTTAGAGAGAGAGAGAGGGAGAGAGGCCGGATGGGAAAGGGAACAGACGCAGAGACGCACTTCCCCTGAGGACACAGCCGTGGCAGGAGAGCTCGGTGGAGCGGGGGGGGCTCTGTAATTATACACACAGAGTGGGGAAGAGGCAGAGCGGGCACATTTAACCCTGCAGCTAACCCTGCTCCACACCTCCGCAAGACCTCATTACTCTCCATCAGGGAGAGAAGCCCTGGGTCGGGGGGCCAGGGTTACCTGAGGCCAGCCCAGCATCGCGGGGGGGGGGACCCCGCAAGAAATCCTCATAAATAATCAGGTGAGCGAGTTATCAGGCACATAAAAAAAAATATCAAATATATAATTCGGTGATTTTCAAAAAGCTGTTGTAAGAGTAAGTACATTCTGTCCTGATAGCTCTTGTGATACAATAAAAAAAGGCCTAAAATTCTCCCCCTTCGCGTTCAGCCCCTGTGTGTTATGCAGGAGCTGAGTGGGAACGCTCTTATCGGCCGATAACCGCCAGAGTGGAGGGTCCTCCGCGGCCTCGGCGGCTCTCCGCTCGCACGCCAAGCGCTCCGTCTGCGGCGAACGAGGCGGAAAACCCTCACCTCCTCACTTAGTCAGCCAAATCGCCGCGCTCGTTAGCTCACAGAGGCCTCAAAACCGCCCCCCCATCGTCCCGCGCGGCGCTGGGGCCGAGCCGTGTTTCGGGGGGGGGGGGGGAGGAGGAGAGGGGGGCGGTGAGTCAGCCGTCCGGAGATGAATCATTATCGAGCGCGAATCTCTCACATCACTCCGGCGTGACAGGGCCGCGGTTAAACGGATCGCTCGCGCGGACCCACCCACAGGCCCCCCTCATCACAGGCCCGCATCACAGGCCCTCCGCATCACAGGCCCTCCGCATCACAGGCCACCGACGGAGGGGCCGGCAGGAAAGGCACACAGAAAATAAGGCCATTAAACTTCTGACAGCCCAATAAAACAGGTGTGGGAAATACTATGACTTTTACACCTGACTCTAAATGAGAAGGATCCCGCTCTGGATATTATCACGAGAAGCTATTTTGGCGGGTGGGGTGGGGTGGGGTGGGGTGGGGGGAGAGGCTCTACTCTAATTCACTAGCATAGGATTGAAGTCAGCAGCAGTTCATGAGAATTTGGCAGAAATTGAAACGAGCTCTTTTTGTGCGAAGCGGGCGTCTCTCTCCGGGGGGGGGGGCGGCAGCGTGGCGCAGTGGTTAGGGAACAGGACCCGCGACCCCGAGGCTGTCGGTTCGATTCCCCGGGGAGGCGCTGCCGTCGTTACCCTTGAGCAAAGGCACTGAAACTGAAGCACTTGAGTAAACATGAATGGGGGTTGCACGTAAATGCGCGCGAGCTGTTCTGGGTAAGAGGCGCACACACACCTGGCTACACGCCTAAAAATGTAAACGGAACATAGCGTGCAGGAGCCAGCGGCGGATGCATAAAAGGGCTGAGTTTTGGGTTATGGAAGGGTAGAGGGCTGAGAGCAAAAGCTCCCTTTTCACACGCGTTGTTGGGGGATTCTGTGGGAGTCAGGATGCATCTGACTGTTAGGGGGAGCTGGTACCAGAACAGCACCGGGCCTGTGAGCGGAACCTCTACTCCCTCCCTTTTGGATCCCCAGGACCAAACCCCTCCGTACAACACATATAAACACCAAACTGCTCAGCTAACTCAGCGACTCAGTGATACTGTAACCAGCCCACAACAACAACACCAACAACAACAACAAAGGCGGCATTTGGGTGTAGAACGGTGATTAATCTTAACCCAAACTACCTGTGAGTTAAACAGTCTTAACACACACCTCCCAGCCAATCAGAGTGGAGTATCCACCCAGTCCACGGTATAAAGGGCACTGTGCTATCAAAGGGAGTGGGTACGAGAAGAGCAGCAGTGCCCCCCCCCCCCACCCATAGCCCTTACCTGTCCTGACGGTCTGCCAGCCCAGGGAGAAGGGGCTCCGGGCCTGCAGTCGCCCCCCCTCCCCAGGTTAAACCCCCCCCATAGCCCTTACCTGTCCTGACGGTCTGCCAGCCCAGGGAGAAGGGGCTCCGGGCCTGCAGGTTGTAGGAGCCGATGGGGCTGTGGTTGTCCACCCCCCGGCTCCAGGACAGCGTCGCCGTGGTGTCCGTGATCTCCTCCACAATCACCACCCCCGGGGGACCTGGGGGACCTGCAGGGGGGCAATCATCAGCTTTTACTGAGCGAGCGAGGGGGGAGGGAGGGAGGGTGAGAGACTGAGAAGCAGGGAGGGGAGAGAGGGAGGGAAGGAGGAGCAGGATAGAAAGAAAGTGAGACAGAGAAGGAGAGAGACAGAGAGCAAGTGAGAGAGAGGCAGATGGGAGAGAGAGAGAGAAAATGAGAGAGCGAGAGAGGAAAGGGCCATTTTATTTTGAAGGGCTTTGTAACTCATCATCGCTGCTAGCCCTACACATGAAACGTGCATGTAAACAGCCCTGAGCAAAAACACACAGCACTGAGAGAGGGGTGGGAGAGACGGAGAGAGACAGACACTGAATCTCTGCTGCGCACAAAGACTCCCACTGATTAAGGAAGGCAGAGCGCTGTCCTCTTCCTATTCAGAGAGACATCACGCCAGCTGCTCTGAGCACAACCGCTTGCATATGCTAACCACTGGTTAGTGTGATCTGCTAGCGCAGCTAATGTGCACACAGGCGTATCGCAGCCCAGGATATGCTAACCGCTGGTTCCAGACGTGAGCATGATCTACTAGCCCAAGCTAACGCACGCACAGGTGTGCCGCAGCCCAGGATATGCTAACCGCCGGTTAGCGTGATCTACTAGCGCAGCTAACACGCGCACAGATGTACCGTAGCCCAGCATATGCTAACCTGCGGGTTCCAGACGCGCGCGCGATCTGCTAGCGTAGCGAACGCAGCGCACAGGGCCGAGGGAGAAACAGCTGCAGACGATCGGCCAGCAGCTGCCGCGCCTAATGAGAGCCAATCGCCCGTGACCGCCGCCAAGGTGCCCAACGCTTGCATTAACGCGCACGTTAGCATGCGGCGCGCGTCGCCCTGGAAACGGCTCAGGGGGCCCTTAAGTCCCGGTGATGGATCACTGGCGATATGTCGATTTCGGGCGAGTCGACTGTAAACACATCTTTTCACACGGCTTTCAATTAATTTGGGTGGCACTCGCCATTATTTTATCTTTAACGAGGTTTTATTCAAGGGCGTAAGTTAGGAGCTGCAATGCTCCATGGGGGTCCCCCCCCCAAATTGCAACAGTATTGAAATTACTGTTCTCATCACCATGCTGTATTATTGGGGAGGGGGTTATTTGGCCTGTTCTGCAACATTGGAGGGATTGTGAACACCCCATACCCCCACAAGTTACACCTTTAGCCTTATTTATTTGATTAAGCTTTCTTTCGTAGTTTATTTTGAGTATTTTAAATATCGTCCATTTATATTTTACTATGTATTTGCATTTTCTTGGAAGTGTCTTTTTTTTTTTTTTACTAAATCATCTTTTTATCCCATTACTTTTCTGCTACAAATAACTTGCACAAAAGGTGCTATATATATAAAGTTTATCGTTTGCTTATTTATTATTTAATAATAATGTAATACTGCCTACTACTAAAAGTGAAATATCACAGCATGTGTAGGAGAGTCACAGACGAATAACCTTCAGGGACATAGCAAATCATGGATGATATCCTCATACATTATTTGCCAGAATTGGATCGGCTAAATGTCAATCAAACACACAGACAAATGCCTTAATGTCATACCCAATGTCTTACGTGTCACTGGGTTAACAACCCTGTCAATCATGGAAACTCCAATCTCTCCAACGGCTTTGCTAAGGCGTGAGCTGCTGCCAAGTGTACCTAGCCAGAATACTGCTCTTTGTTTGAAGGTTCTGAAGGAGTGGGTCACAGTTTTCTGGGGTCTGTTGTTTCTTTTAGCCTGCTCTATTGGAGTCCAGAGTACCTCTGAACTACATTTCCCATCAGCCTCTCTGGGAAAATTCCGTCTGGGCTCTGTTCCCTTTTATTTTAATGCAGCCGATGCCAGGATGCAACACGGCTCTACTGCTCCGTTGGACCGATATAACTTCACACCAATAATCTACAGCGGCAGTGAAACAATCAGGCGGCTGTTTTACTGCTGGCATCGGTGAATTACTGCAGACCGCAGAGACGCTCTGGAGCTCAGGCGTCCCCGACGTGCAATCTCAATATCAGAGGCCCGCGCTTCTCAGAGGGAGGCCCGCAAAATTGGGTTTTTTCATGGAGGCAGAGCCACAAAGCCAGAGGAAATATAAAATCCCAGCTTGACAGGGCCGGGAAGCGCATTCAAAGGAAACCATCTCCATCTCTTTTTTTTGTTTTTTTTGTTTTTGTTTTGAGATTGTTGTTTCCAGCAAATGGGATTTGAGCAGTCAGGGATTTAAACAGTGTGTGTTCACGAGGGCAGCGGGGGTGGAGGAATACCCATGATTCATGAAACAGGGGGAGGAAAGGAAGTGGAGGGGAGGAGTGTCAGACCTGGGTCAAACACACATTTAGATCACTTTAACCCTTAAAGTGCCAGTTTAAAAAAAAAAAATCTGAAAAAAAAACATTTAATTAAACAAAACACAACCTGAAAAAATTTCTGTCTTCACACTGAAAAATCAATGTCTCTTTTCAACCTGCCAGATTATTTTTAGTCTCTAAAGGGTTAAAAAGCTCTTAAAGTAATGGTCTGAAGGTGGGAGGTGTCTGGTCTGGGAGGCGTTCGAACCCAAGGCGCACTCCCTAACCTGGCGAAGGGACAGGGAGTACTGAACCAGCAGCTCCGCCTCACGAACAGTCAGCCTGGCTGGGCCGCAGCCGTACTTCCAGCATGCATCAGAGTGATGTCCTGACATCGGCAGCCGTGAGGACTGCTGCCGAGAGATCAGGGAGGATGGTCCTGACTGAGGTCGCCGGAGGATGCTTCGCCGGGGGAACGAGGTGGGGCGATTGGTCGTTTCCCGCCTCGGACGCGTCGCGTGATTGGTCGCTTCCTCCCGTCCTGCGGGACACGAGTGTTCGCCGCGCGTGATTGGTCGCTTCCTCCCGTCCTGCGGGACACGAGCGCCCGGCGGCTGGCTGGCGTGGCCCGCGCGGCAGAGCCGGCCGTTTGGAACAGAAACCTGCCGCAGATTACCGCTCACTGCGCGAGCCCCCCCCCCCCCCCCCATTCCCTCACACTCCCCCCACACTCCCCCCACAATGCACCGCGATCTGATCGGCCGCTTCATTGACAGCCCTGGTCCTGAGAGGGATTACACTGACTCAACACACCACCAGGGAATCTTTCACAACCGTGATGTTCAGCTGCAGAACTCGTAATCACACGTGTCCAGGCGTGAGGAGGAGGCGTGATAAGAGCACTCTGGGATGACGGTCGCAGTCAAACCCGGAGATTTACGCAGACCATTAATGCAGTGAAAGGCCACAGACAAAAAAAAAATAATGTGCTTCTCTAAAGTCAGTGAGAAATGCCATTTGGACTTCATACACATGCGGTTATAGTTTGATGGAGCATTCTGGGAAATGAATCAAGTGGACAGAGAGCAGCTGCTTCTTAATACTTAAACTGCACTACGCTGCACAAACATAATGGCTGAGGTGGAACCAAATGAACAGCTGGCGAGGCTGAGGGGACAGTATTCAAGAGCGCACACACCCTGCTGTCCCCGTGGGATCAGGTTCATTTTCCAAATCAAATGTAAGGTAATTACGAAATGTAACTGATATCTAACTCATGATCACATGACCATAATCCTGGATGGCACACAGCAAGCAGGAGGCTGTACATGCCGAGCGTGAAGCCTTGCCATTCCGCTCTGAGCGCCGAGAATGTGGGGACCCGGGGAACCCCAGAATTACTCCTCATTTCACCCAGAGCCCCAGCCCTCTGAAGGCCAGTTTAAGGGGTCGCTGCCCATACCGTCAGACCGCTCCCGTGCGTAGAAACTGCGCTTTGCACAACCGCTCCTCCCCTCCCCCACGTTCTAGCTGCTCTGGAGCGCTTCTCCCTCCGTCTGCAGCTGACCCACAGATGCACAGAGAGCTTTACACAACCGCTCCTCCCTCCCCACGCTCTAGCTGCTCTGGAGCTCTTCTCCCTCCGTCTGCAGCTGACCCACAGATGCACAGAGAGCTTTGCACAACCGCTCCTCCCCTCCCCCACGCTCTAGCTGCTCTGGAGCGCTTCTCCCTCCGTCTGCAGCTGACCCACAGATGCACAGAGAGCTTTGCACAACCGCTCCTCCCCTCCCCCACGCTCTAGCTGCTCTGGAGCGCTTCTCCCTCCGTCTGCAGCTGACCCACAGATGCACAGAGAGCGCATCTGCACGGGTCGTGCAGAAAGATCACAGGCGTCTGAAGGTGTGAAATCCGCAGTCTGGTGTGAAACCACTCTGGGCAATACACTTCACACTAAAGACAAAAAAAAAACCGTAAATATTTTACGCACCAGTGAAATTCCTGCCGATCACGATTTTTAAAGAAAGATTCTCTTCTCACCTAACCTCAGAGGGAATTTCTAGCCATTTTTTAATTGCATATTTTGGTTTGTGTTCTTTCACGGAAGGCTCTCAGGGACCTGCTGGAGGAAGGCTTTCAATGTTGATCCGCATGTGGTGAGTTAAACGCCTCTCAAACAAATATCTGCCTGGGTCACAAACAATCCCCTGTTGATCTGAGCCATGTGGCGGTTCAAAGAGGAAGAGGAGGAGGCAGGAGGAGGACAGAGGAGGGGGAATTGAAAAAAAAAAAAAAAACCTGTCAAACAGAAGGCCACCCCAAAAAAGAAAAAAAAAGTGAGCAGGTCCTGAAAAAGAAGGCAATCTGTGCCTTTACAACAGACCTGATGAAGCCAATAGGCAACAGCTGCACTGATTTCCAATTAACCTCAGCTGAGCCTGCCAGGAGATGAGGCGGCCGCTGTCCTTGGTCCTGAATCTGCCAGGGGATGAGGCGGCCGCTGTCCTTGGTCCTGAATCTGCCAGGAGATGAGGCTGCCGCTTTCCGCGGTACTGAAACAGCCGAGAGACAAAGCTGCCGCTGTCCCTGGTCCTGAAACTGCCAGCAGCTCCGGCTGCCTCTGTCCCTGGTCCTGAAGGCCTTTCAGGGTCTTGAGAGACAGCCTAATTTCTGAGAGCAGGCTAAAGCCTTCACCTCTCCGCCATCAAAGTCCTACTATACCCCATGAGGCCATGCGGAAAACGCCATTGTGTAAGACAGTTAAATGCGCATGTAATAATTGAAAATTATCTGCAATTGCATTATGCAGCCGTTATGCAGCCGGAAACATTGAAACTTGTAAAAAATAAAAAATAAAAAAAGAAAGAAAGAAAAATGAAATGGGGTGAAATTACACCCAGACAAGATTTTATTCAGATGGCAAACAGTTGAACTCCCAACTCTGAATGGAATGTGTTTGACAATATAATTAAACTGGTCTGCTTTTTGGTTTAAATATCTCCTCTTTGTAGTCTTTCCTCTCTTAATGGCCTCTCCTCTCCCTCCCATACGTCGCTGCGCTGGCATTATATTCTCATCACTTGTCTTCGGAAAATAATTAACCGCACTTAGGTTAATGCAGTCAATGAACCCTGCATCACACTCTAAACTCAGAAATCCCAATTATATCAGCTCTGTGACTGCCGCGTAGTTAAGCGTCGATAAGTCATGGTGTAAAATGAAGTGCCAGTAAAGATCTCGCCTGAATAAGAAAAAACAAATCTAAATATTCCCTCGCAGCCCAGTAGCTGGAGAGAAGTCTGAGCAAACACATGATTTCTGACAGACAGCGAGGCAAAGTTCTACCCAGTTCTACCAAATATTTCACACAGGCCTATTGGAAGGCAACCACACGGCACACCGCCCCCTGTCTGAACCGCGTGGAACTGCGCTGAAGTTCAAAGGGAGAACCCTGGGACGCATGCCCACCCCTTGCGCCAGACACCGCTATATGTCCAACGGCCTTTTTCCAAAAAAATTATTTTAACATTGAGCCGATCACCCCAGTGCCCCATTTCATCGCTAGAGCTATGAGAAAGCCATAAAAGATGAGAGAAAAGTTGCTTCCCACACAGAATATTAGAGTCTTAATTGAAACTCAATTGCTGATGTGCTATATTCTGATAAGCTAAATACACCATTCTCTTTCTAGGAAGTGTGAGAAGGCTACAACCATTTCTGTCGCCGTTTGATGTGTAATGATAGCATTTTTTTACCAGCTGTTCTGTTGAATCTGCACTATATACACTTATAGGCCGCCTCTGGGAAATGACCCTGACCTGAACTCTGAGAGCCAGATTTACTAAGGCCTTCAGCACACCCAAAACCAATAACATGACCAATGATTGGTCACAGCATTGGTTTTGCACCAATCATTGGTTGCGTTATTAGTTTTGCGTGTGCTAAAAGGTTTCGCACGGGCTCAGCAAATCAGGCCCTGGGTGTGAAATGAGTCACGCAGTATCACGCTGTGGAAGTAACATTTTCCCAGCATGCACTTCTACCGCTCCATTTCCTCTCTTTTGCCTTGACAAATATGTAGGTCAATGGTAACCAACCCTGTTCATGGAGATCTACCGTCCTGTAGGTTTTCATTCCAACCCTAAGGGAACAGGGCTGGTCATTCCAGGAACAGGGCCGGTCACCACAGCTGTATTGTGTGTGTGCGTGTGTGTGTGTGTATGAGAGAGAGTGAGTGTGTGTGTGAGTGTGTGTGTATGAGAGAGAGTGAGTGTGTGTGTGTGTGTGTGTGTGTGTGTATGAGAGAGTGTGTGTGTGTGTGTGTTGGTGTGTGTGTGTGTGTATGAGAGAGAGTGTGTGTGTGTGTGTGTATGAGAGAGAGTGAGTGTGTGTGTGTGTGTGTGTGTGTGTGTATGAGAGTGAGTGTGTGTGTGTGTGTGTGTGTGAGAGAGAGTGAGTGTGTGTGTGTGTGTATGAGAGAGAGAGAGTGTGTGTGTGTGTGTGTGTATGAGAGAGAGTGAGTGTGTGCCTGTTGGTCCTTCACCTTTGTTTTGGGAAACCTTCGTGGGGACCTGGGCACACAATGACAGAGCATCTCAGAGCAGCGGTACTGATCTAAGATCAGTTCTCCCCCTGGCCATTCCCCACCATGTCCATACTGAGCGGCAATGCCAAACTGATCCCAGATCAGTATTCCTACCCAGAGAGGGTTTATGAACAGGTCTCCCCTGTCTACACAGTAACCTCTCCAAACTAAAAACAAAAAAAACAGGATCCCAGTTTTCAACGCGACTGCTGGGAGGTGCTTGATTGAGAGGCTGGTCATGTCGAACATGGCTTATGTGACAAAGTGCCATGTCTTAAACATTCAATCAAATCTTGTGAATTTTCCCTCAAAGTCACCTTGGATTACTTAGCGCTGCAGCACTGATATATACTTTATTCCCAAACCAGTCCGTTAACCCTTGGTCTCTATTACAAGACTCTCAATTCATTCTAAATTCATCTGAATTCCCCATGTTGAGTAATTGTGTACGTTTCATATTCGGGATTGTGTTTTTCGGGACAGCGACCACGCTAATATTCACGACATTAAAACTGTATCTCACTTTCGCCTCCGCTATTGACTTAACCCATTTGAGTGCACTTAAGCACTTTGTTTTGTAATTCGCTTTAAGATAAACATGTCACTTAAATTAATGCCATGTAATCACAGGGTGGCATTGTGGAATAATAGGTGTGAGAACCGGGCCCGCTCCTCCAGGGCTGCGGGTTCGATTGGCCAGCGAGGCACTTCCGTTGGACCCTTGAGCGAGGTGCTTAACCTGAATTGCTGCAGTTAATAAGCACCATAAATGGACTGCATGTTTGTAAAAAAAAAAAAAAAAAACATAAAAAGTTAAACTGTGTAAGTCACCCTGGATAAGACCGCCTGCTAAATGAATTAAAGTATAAAATTGTTCGGTTGTACAACTCCATTCCAGGAGGGCCAATTAACTTTTCTAAACTGCTGTATACACCAGTGCCAGTTTGCTCCTACAGCAGACCACAGTAAAGAAGAAATAAAAAATTAAAAAGCCCAGGCAATTTGCAGTTAGCTGTGGTAGGCTTTATGAAACACTACCAAATCAATAAACGACGGGGCTAATTAAATAATTACGAGCAGAAGTGGACGTGAAACGGATCGACCCTCGTCGGAATCCTCTGGATCCCCTGGCTCCCCTGGCTCGGCACTTACTGTTTGGATGTACTCAAAATGGCCGCCCTCCTGGTTGAAGCTGAGAGGCTGCTGGTTGAGGAGCCACAGGAAGCGCACGTCCAGGGAGGGGTCGTGTCTGGCCTTGCAGCTGAGCACCACGCTCTCCCCGACCGTCACCTCCACCCGCGCCGGGCTCAGCTCGACACTCATTGGCTCTGGAGATAAAAAAGCTGTGTCTCAGTCTCCGCCCACCCCTCAGTGACTGTGTCTGCTGTACAGGGGAGGCCAGGGCAAGGTTAACCCTCAGGCACTAATGAACAGCCAGACACACTGCATTACATTACATTACATTCATTTGGCAGACGCTTTTATCCAAAGTGCACGCCGAAGGTCATTGGAATAACTAAAAAACACAGGTCAGATAAGGTACAGTACTCATTATGTAAAAGTTATTCATGGCCACGAACACATTAAGTCCAGTTTACAGAGTAAGCAGAGGCTAGGTCAGAGAGTAATGTTAAGTCAAACAAGGAGGCATGACAACAAGCTACAACATCAAGATAACGATACAAGTGCAATTTAAGTGCTGAATGGAGGAATATGTGTAACACAAAAGTGCTACAGGAACAAAGTGGAAGGATATAAGTGATAAGAGTAATCCTAGATTGGGAGTGCCCTGCAGAATAGTGATAGGTAGTTAGTCCAGGTACAGTCTGAAGAAATGTGACTTGAGACTACAGTGGAAGATGGGCAGGTTTGTATAATGCAATTACAACATTGCACTTGTTGTAATTGCATTATATTATGCAATCATGATACTAGTTGTGATTGCACAAAATAAGGGTTATTTTACTTCACTCGCATCACAATGCACACCCTCTCACTACAGCAGAGCTGGTCTGCCCCAAAAGGAGACATTAGCTGCTTCTTAGGGCCCCATGACCACCAGGGGACCCCCAATTATTCTATTATTCATATGTTTCATAATTATGGGGTGCAGGGCCCCCCCAAATCAAATCCTCCTTAGAGCTGTTATGGCACTACACACACACACACACATTTATACAGACAGACATACGCACACACACACATATACATGTACACACAGACGCACACACACACACACACACACACACACACGCACACACGCACACACACACACACACAGTGGGCACTAGGTGCCAGGCTGTGCCACTCGTACCTTTCACCCACAGCGTGGTGGTCATCTCGGCGAAGCCGAACATGTTAATCGCTTGGCACACGTAGTTCCCCTCGTCCCCGCGGCTGGAGTTCAGGATCCGAAGGGTGTTGTTCAACAGCAGGATCCTGCGGAACAGAACCCAAAACAGGCCGACTTTAAACCCTTAAAGGTTTTTACAGCAGGATCCTGTGGAACAGAACCCAAACAGACAGACTACAAAAGCACTCATCATGTTTATCAGCACAGTCCTGCTGGAACAGAATTCAAACAGACAGACTACAAAAGCACTCATCATGTTTATCAGCACAGTCCTGCTGAACAGAAGCCAAACAAACAGACTTCAACCCTCAACATGTTTATCAGCAAGATCATGTTGAACAGAACAAAACAGGGACACTTCAAACTCTAAAACACGGTCGTCTCTAACCTCTTCTGAGACAGGGACCCCCCACCCAGGCTCAAAGACATCCAGGGGACCCCCCCCCATCATAAGTTGGCGCTGGTTATATTTCAGATGAGGTTTCATGAAGATTGTGGAATGGGGTGGATGGAGACAGCAATTGTGGACGGGGGGTGGGGGCGATGTGGGATTACACACTGATGTCAGCATTGTTCATATGATTAAATCTAATTCTTACATTCAGTTTTGTTTTTTCAAAATTTTTGCTATCACACTTTACTGTGACACTACAGTTTCTGCTACAAGAACCTTATAACATTAATATTAGCTACTTAGCAATATTTATTTCTATTGATCCATATAATGTTCGTTCCATTATTACTTGCCGGGCTAGCTAGCTATGGACAACCTCCACAAGGCCAATACTGTAGCTATCCGTAGCTTTATTTAAAGGTTTATTATGCTGATGAAGTCTCCTTGGATGTTTGGTCTCTTCTCTGTTCAGGAGAGGCAACTACACAAGAAATGCTGACTTTAACATAACAGTAGGTCACTATAGTTTAAACAGGTTCTCATACACATCGTCCATGGTGTTCAAGGTCAGCACTGTTCCAGAATCTCCAAATTAGTCAATATAGTCATAAAAGTCATAAAGCTGTTTTTGTGGTGTTTGAGTTCTCCTTTGTGGGGACAGAGTTGTCGCTGTGAAAGATAAAGCACGGAAACACTGCTATATCAAACGAACATATGAACTGTTCGAATCATGTGCTTTCCTAAAAAGCCATACTTCAAAAATGCTGTCAATTTTGACAGGTGCCCCTCGAATTAAATTGAAACAAACAGTAGTGGCTTGAAAAAAAGCTTTTCATGAAAGCTTTTTCGTTGCTGTAGAAAGAAAGTGTGATAGAATAGCAAAGCAAAACAACCACGATGAAATACCAAGAGGGTTTGGACTATGCAAATCAGGAAATTGTCTAATGCATTTTCAACGGTCCCTGTCCCAGATCGGAATAATAATTTTCCAGCTAAGCTTGTATCCTGATGCTTGTCCTGATGCCCTGTGGGAGAGAGGGGTGGGGGGGTGGGGGGAATTGTACTGCATCAACATAAACCTATTTTTATGAGAAGAAAGAGAAAGCCCTGATCATTTCCAAAACTAGTGGTGGAGCAGACATGCACCCGGACGTACGGATGAGGGTAGACTACAGCGAGACCAGCAGCAGTCTGTAAGAGCTGAAGAGCACTTCTGCCCAACGTTTTTGTTTTCTCAAGTCAAATGTTTACACACAGCAAAACAATCCCTTCAACTGAAATTCATATCCAACAACCCCCCCCCGACACACACACACACCCCAACCTCCCAAAGAAATCCCTATTAAAGGAAACGTTGCGTCTCACTCTCTGTATTAATGTGCTTCCCGCTGTGTACAGCGCTATCGTTATTTCATGCTGGCTTGGATAATGAAAATTGGAGGACGGCGTTGGGGCGGGGCGGGGGCGGGGGCGGGGGGGGGGGGGGGGGGGACGTGCACACAAAGGTGTGACGGGAGGCAGCTGCACACACAGTGAGGTTTTCAGACGCAGAAGCAGTCACTGTGGAATACATTCTGTGAATTAACTGAAGAATCCACATCCGGCCGGGACAAAAGAGACAAACAATTGCACTGATAGGGCCATTGAGTACACAGAATATGCAAATAAGACAGCCAGACGAAGGAAATATTCAATTAAGAAATGTCTCCTCGCAGTGAGCTTAAATACATTTTTTTCTGAGTCGTAAACCTAAACCTAGGCCTACGGCCAGGTTTTTCTACAAACGCATACAAATACTCAGAGACAGCTTGAAAATTCTATTTCCGTTTTCACGAGCTTATTGTCTCTTTGCGGAAGAACATAAAAAGAACATGCAGAGTACGTGGAAAATGAAATTTGAGATGTGAACTTTTTCTGTGATTCGCGTCCCAAAACGTCCCAGTCGCGTCTTCCTTCCACCCGTCTTTAAGAGAAAACCGAGCAAACGCACGTAGACCACAGCTAACGGGATTAACACTTTTCATTTATAAAACAAAAGCGGCGAACATTAGCGGAAATCCATGTTAATTACAGACCTTCATTAACGGGGCACGGCTGCCTGCCGCAGATAAAGGCTCGCGCGTCTGCCAGTTTTTCGATTCCTTCCGCGTGCGTTCTTCTCAACTATTGAACTCCTCGCCGTCCGCAGAGGTCTTTCTTGGCACGCGCTTAATGTCAGAAAATCCTTGCAACGTGAAAGGCAGCCTGGCTGGCTAGCGGGAAGGAGTTCTAAGCGCTTCTAAATGTCCATCGCTGACCGACAAGAGAAGGCTCACGCGAGTGTACACGCTAGTGTATACGGAAGGCTCTCAGAAGTTTAATAATTTAATATATGAAATATATATCCTGAAATCCATTTAAACCTGGACTGAACAAACGAACAGAGATTATACTCCGGAAGGAGAGTGTTTCCAAATGAAAATCTGCCTTCACAGACATATTTTCAATACGATATATTATTCTGTTGTTTCTATGACTCAAAACATACATGAAGAGTGGACTGCGTAGTCATTTGACTGAAATAGTTCCATTCAAAGATAGGCACATGAAAATTGATAAAGGATTTTTAAACATCTTAGAACATTATTCATACTGGAAATCTTAGCTCCCTGGTTAAACAAGTTCAATGGCAACTGCAAAATATTCAGAAGAATATATTCCACCAATATGTGCCACCAATATTAATACAGGTCTGAGACAAAATGTTGGCACACCATAATACAAGTATGAATTTATCCTAATGCATTCTAAATGGCACAAAGCCTTGGCACGTATACAGCTGAGGGATGTTTAATAACGTCTATAAAAGTTATGGGTCCAAATCTGCAGTTTAATACATATCACGTCCGGTCACTCTTCCTCTTCGTCTCTCCCTCTAACTTCATTGCTCTCAAACTGAGTGGAAAAGCAGGAAAAAATGGAGTTAGAAATAAAATAAAGCTGCTGGTGGTGGTTTTTTTTGCCCCATGATGTCGAGACGGCAAACACAATAAATTAAGCTCCCGAAGAGTCTCGCTGTGCGGAATATATCGGATTAAAGGAAGAAGGGGTTCATTCATCAACATACCGTCCTCCGGAGCGGCTCTCCGGACAGAGACTTCCGCCCATCAATCAGGAGCTCCCCTTCATACACTAAAGTCCGCGGATTAGACATCTGGCATTTAATTAAGCCGGCACTGCCTGAGGTCAGTATTTATAAGCACACATAAATCACGCGCTGGACTCACACTTCACAAGGTTAAACGGCGATGTGCGCCTTTTACAGATGATCCCGAGAAAGGGACTCATTTTCCACGGGAAAGCAGCCCCGCTGATCCATGGGCCACCTGCCACGCCAGCCCACGGGCAGTGTACAGGTCTGCAGGTACACAGAGCCCGCGGGCGCCAATTACCCATCAACCACTGCTCCTGCCCGTGTTTGATCTCAGTCAAGCTCTCAGAGAAGGTACCTCTTTATGAATGTGTCTTGTCTGTACACTGTAGGTTGTACACACAGTGCAGTCCATAAGAATTTGCAGTGACACAATTTTTTGTTGTTTTGACTGTCAGCCTTAATTTTAAGCGTATTTACATCCATTCTGGGTGATCTGTGTAAGAACTGCAGCTCTGTTTACACATAGTTCAATGACTACATTTGATGGGTACTTGCAGACAGCACTATATACTGTATATATGTATATATATATATATATACATACAGTGAGCTCCATAATGTTTGGGAGAGATCCTTTCTTTTCTTTATTTGGCTCTGTAGGACTTCACAGTTTTGGATTTTTAATTATAACATGTGGTTAAAAAGCACATTTTCAGCTTTTATTTAAGGGCATTGTTATACATTTTGGTTTCACCATGTAGCCATGCAGAAATGTATGTATAGCCCCCCCATTTCAGGGCATCATATCGTATGAGACGTATTGGTATCACAGTATACAGTATGTAGCGTAGACACAAGTACAGACGCAGCTGCTTAGAACTTTCGGATCAATAAGAGCAGCAGTGTTAAAGCTGACTCCCTGCAGACATCGGGTACGCTTGCTCCATAAGCACTTTTCAGACCGTGACCCAAAAACAACTCTGGGCCCAGATGCTGAGATCTAACATGGCCGCCGTCTCTCTCTCTCTCTATCTCTAACTCCCTCTCTCCCTCTCCCTCCCTCTCTCTCTCTCTCTCACTCTCTCTCTCCCTCTCCCTCCTTCTTCTCTCCTCTCCTCTCTCTCTTTCTCTCTCCCCTCCCCCTCTCTCCCCTCCCTCCCCCTCCTCCCCTCTCCTCCTCCCTCTCTCCTCCCTCCTCTCCCTCTCCCTCTCTCTCTCCCTCCCCTCCTCTCTCTCTCTCTCACCCTGCTGCCGTTCACGCGAGCGCGTTTCCGTGGTGACGCTGTAAGAGCACGTCCCAGCGGTTGCTCCTCGTCATAAATTACCCGACGCGCCGCATCTCTGCGAGTCAGCAGAAAAGTCTGAATAATTCCGGAGCGTCCTCTGGCAGTCTGAGCATGCTCCGTGATAAATAACGTGGGTGCCTGGGACTGGGGGGGCGGGTGGGGGGGTCTGGGGCTGGGGCATGCAGCCCCTGAACAGTGGAGGACTAGTCCTCTGGCCAAATCAAGCACTGGTCTACCCATCATGCCTTGCTGCCAGTGCCCAGTCAATAAGGTAATGGATCCGTCTCACAGGGGTTGGCACAGCAACCAAAAAAAAGAAAAAAAAAAAGAGTTTGGTTAGACAGAATGAAGTACTTTCGGTGACACACATCAATTTATTTACTGGGAAGAGAGATCCATCATTGCTGAGCGCACCACAGTGCCCACGTCCACACTTTAAATTCCATACGTGACGTAGTGTGTTATCAGTGAGCGTGTGCGCGGTGCTTACGATGATGAATTCCACTGCAGACAGGGAAAGCACTTACATTTCCATTTCTTCAACTGTGAAGAGGAGAAAATATGAGCGAGCAAACTAACTCACCTCTACAGTACGTGAAAGACAAAACTGCAAAACTAAACGAAATTACTGACGAATGTCCAATCAGTGAGCACGTATAAACAATGGCAATTAATGGCATGGTAAAAGCTGAAGTATGGGACAATGCAACAGTGATGGGTTCCATAATTGGGGGGACAAATGATGCTCTGAGCTATGATACGTTCCCCGTCAGCACACACAAGTAGGTGTATAAATTACCGCAGATGAGCAGATGATCAATGCTGTGATTGGACGGGTGAGCCAAACCCAGTCAGTTGATTGGTGCGTGACCATATCGCATATCGTTCCAATTAATCTGAACGAAGGAGCTTTTGCCCACTGCCGTACAGAGCCAAGATCCACGGGGAATATCAACAAGCTGCCGTGTGCTTTCCACAAGACCGCAGCGATGCTTAGCCCGTCTCTCTGCTCTCGCTGGTCCTGGTCTGCGGACGCACACGGGGGAAACCACGCTGGCGGGCTAACGCTAACCGCTGAAGTGCATTCATGAATAACTCCTGCATGAGCTGCCGCACCATTATTAAGGAGCGTGCGCAGCATCCTGAATAAATATAAAACCAAAATAAATTTAAAAAAACAACAAAAACAAACCAAAAAGAAAAAGAAAAATAAAACCTGCTGGATTTTGAAAGCTGTGCCTCTTAACAAGAGCGAATAAAAAAAATATGCATAACCTACCATAGCGGGGAAAAAAACACAGCAAGTACTAGATGGGATAAATCAGAAAGCACAAATAAAAGGACCGTGCGCTTATCAGAAGGAAGATAATAAATCCTCATTAGGTACCAACGGCAGCCATTCCGGCTCTAACCTTCCCCCACTATTATCCAGAGAAGCTTAGAGAAGCTCCCCTATCTCGCATAACGAGAGATCATTTGCTTTCTTCCTCGTATTCACTCTCAGAGCCAGTGAAGTCCGTCATCAAGCCTTTGTAAAATCAACCCCCCCCCCCCACACCCCCACCTCCCACACCCCCCCCCCCCGCCCGCCACCCCCATCCCACCAACTGTGTATAACCTTGATAATGGCATGATTGTCCACTGAAAAATGACACATTTGTTCCCCAACATCTGACTGCAACCGTTGGCTCTTTTATAATTGGGACAATTTTACATTTTATCATACGCGGTTTTCTTTTCTCCCGAAATGAGCCTAATTAAACTCGCATCTAATTCCAGCCTCCTCAGGACAATGCGTACATTCCACTGTCTTTTCAAAGTAAAAAAAAAATAAATGTAATAAAACAGTAAACTTGCACACTGAGGGAAAAAGAGGATTTACTTTCCATGATAAAAAGCTCATCTTCACCGTAATAGCATTGAGTTAATATTATTATGACGGTGGACTACAGGGACAGGAATTTCTCCTGACCAAAATACGACCGTACAAAACACAGCCATAAGAAGAATCCCGTATCTGAACACAACAGAGAACATCTTGGCCTTAAAAATGAGTTATCTCCTGCTTCTCTCGAGAGAGGATTTACACAAAAATAACAAACAATGGGACGGAAAAAGAATCACAGCAGCACAAATTATGGTGAAATATGAACTTAAAAAACTGCGAACAGATTACCAATTGGCCTTAATATCACAGAGAAACGTGCTCAGAGTTCTGCTGCCTTGCGCGTTAATCATTAATTGGGTCCTAAACTCTCTGCGAGCGTGCGAGTGTTTGAGCCCGTTAAATCCTGCTGTCCGTGAGATGCCTGAGTGGACGTTACCGTGGTTACCTCACGCGCATCGCGTAGCCTCTAACGGTCTGATCCTGTGAGTTATAAACCAGACGAACGGCCGACCGCGTGGGACACCCTGGAATGAGCTGGAAGGAGGGAGAACTCCCCGGTCTGGGAGTAGCCCTGAGCTGTTCTCCCAGAGCGTTTAACTCTGAGAGAGGACAGGACCAGGGCCGGGCCCGCCTCGTGGGAAGGGGAGGTGAGCAGCGTGCATTGTGGGATATAACAGTATGCATTGTGGGATATAAGGGTGTGCATTGTGGGATATAATGGTGTGCACTGTGGGATATAACAGTGTCCATTGTGGGATATAACGGTGTGCATTGTGGGATATAACGGCGTGCATTGTGGGATATAATGGTGTGCATTGTGGGATAAAACAGGATACATTGTGGGATATAACTGTGCACACTGTGGGATATAACAGTGTGCATTGTGGGATATAATGGTGTGCATTGTGGGATAAAACAGCATACATTGTGGGATATAATGGTGCACACTGTGGGATATAAGGGTGTGCACTGTGGGATATAACTGTGCACTGTGGGATATAACAGTGTGCATTGTGGGATATGACAGCGTGCATTGTGGGATATGACAAGGCGTGAGTAAGAGGTCCATCGCGAGCGGGCCCATCAGAAAGCTACGCGCAGCACCGCCTCTTTCTCAGGCCTAAATTAGCACACGCTTGGCGCTGAGACAAGGATTGTTCGGAAACAAGCGACGTGTGAAATCAGAATTACAGCAAACACAGAGCGCAGGGGTGGCAGACAGCAGGCCGTTTACGAACAGGTGTCAGCACATGTCCACACGGGCACGCATGCACAAGCACACACACACACGCACGCAAACACACACACACGCACACACGCACACACACACACAGAAACACATGCACAAGCACGTACACACACACACGCACGCACACACAAACACACACACACACAGAAACGCATGCACAAGCATGTACACACACACACGCACGCACACATACAAACACACACACAAACACAAACACAGAAACACATGCACAAGCATGCAAACACACATTTACCTCATTTTCCACTCATCTCTGACTTTGCCTTAAAATTCTATAATTTTTCTATAGGAACTACGTTTTATGAGGACTTTTGCAGGAGGAAGAATAATTATGTTGCCAATAGTGACTATGGAGGGGCTTCCTGTATTCCCGAGGAGTGGAATGCATGAGACGCCAGGCCTGTGGCAGAACACAGAGAGCTGGTTCTCCCGCGGACATCCAAGAGCAATCAACACCGACTGATCATTTCTGCACCCCCGCCCTCCCCTCTGCCCCCACCTGCTGACTGAGTGCTCGTCAACCACCCGGGACCCCTCTCGGAAGCAGAGCATTGTGGGACACCACACCCCCCTCCCCACTTATCCACCGAGGCAAGATGCCGCCTCCAGGAAGCGGATGAAACTCAGCCTCAGCTGGTGTGTCCTCCTCCCAGAAAACAAGGGAACGCCCCCCAGTGCCGTCCCACAATCCACTGCATTTTTTACAAAACAGTTTACGTACCTCCAGACGCCATCGATGAGCTCCTGATGAGTTCAGGGGAAGTGCGTTGAGAAGGTCTGCACTCGGGCCCAGAGGGGCTCACCTTGGGGTTTAACAACCCAACGCAGGCTGTTTGAGAACTTCAGAAACATCGAAAAACTCCTGTTGCCCTTTTTCGCTACAAGCAACACAAACTGTCCTCTGCTCCATTCAAAATTTCCTTCCCTTTTGAATTTCACAATCGATATCGAGAGGACCCGACATCCCGATTGTGGTCATTAAAGTTCCCAGGACACTTATCGCTAAGAGTAGGGGGTTCCCCGGTGTCCTGGCCAAATCCCAGATCTGGCTCTCGCAAACTTGCCACCAAAACCATCCCCAGATTTAATGAAATAAAAATGATAAATAAATGTTCTCTCCCTCTCCACCTTCGCTAATGTGTGGTGAGCTTCCTGGCGCAGTACAATAAACCAGTTCCAACGTAACCAATGGCAACGCGACCTTGGCCAACACTGCAAACAAGTACTTCTTTACTCCGAACCAACAAGGTCTGAAGGTTAAATATAAATATGCTTCCTTTTAAACCGCCCGGATTTAATCAACGTGCAGCCTTAGCCTTGGCTTGCAATGCGAATGTTGATGACTTCAGCGAGCCCCGTGAATACAGAAAAAAAAGAAGGAACATTATTCATACCCATGGCAAATTTTGAGTTATTGTGAATTTTTATTTGATGAATAGGTTTTTTCTGGTTGGAAATGACATAAGAAGGTGACAAAAGATGGTAAGACATTGTGTTAGAAATATTAATGAAAAATGTTACCTATTTCATTTTTTTTTTTTTTTTTACATTTTCACAAAAAATGCCATGTCCAAAATTATTAAGTTATACTAATGCAGGATTTTTACCTTGAAAATATCATAAAATAAGCATGCTCAGTCATATTTATCATACACTGGCAGTCTCTGTCTTTGCACACATTTTCTGAATCCATGCTCCTCTGCCTGAGTTTGGGACGTTTCTGGGAGTGACGTTCTTTTCGGTGTGGTGAGGGGTGGGTGTGGCGACGCAGCCTGTGGGGTGGGATCAGCTCTCAGAGGCGCGTTTGCAGCGAAACCACAAGCTGACAGGGCTCAGTAAAACACCAGAGTCAACCTGGGAATCGCTCTTCCTCAGGAGGATAAAAAAGAGGGGGATTTGGCGTGTTTTCTGTTGAACGTGTAAGTAACGTTACCTCTAGCTATCCAGCGTAGCTGTGTCGGGTGGGGTACTCAGGGTGAGTGGGCGGGGTTGAGGACAGAGGAGGAGACTCCTAAAAATTGCTAAAAATCCAGCATAGTATGCCTTTAAATATGTCCAGGCCGATATAGCAGACATATTTTCAAAGAAAGAAACAGTAATACCCACAAAACATTCTCAGTTTGGTATTATTTTCTGCACAGACACTCAAGTGGGAAAAGGTCAGTGACCGGCAGCACATCTGCACTGGACGAACTATCTCACCCAGCCGGACGTCCCGCTCGTGTTTAAAAGCAGAACGTAAAGCCCGAAGCGGCGGAGCGCGTGCGCTGCTGAGTACCTCTTACTGGGCAGTATCCTCCGGTCCCCTCTCTTCCAGGTGACCGTGGGTTTCGGGGAGGCGCTGGGCCTGCACTCCAGGGACACCTCCTTCCCCACGGTGGCGATGACGCGGACGGGACTGGGGGGGAAGGCGGGCGCGGACGCTGGCAAAAAAAAAAAAAAAAAAAAGAGACAGGAGACGCACTGAGCTTCCAGGTGCCATCCCAGCTCCCCCTGTTCACCTGGGAAAACGGAGGCCTCATTTGGCTCCGAGCCCTTTAATAAAAACACTTCCTGTTTACGCCGTGTCTGTATTCCGAGCCGTGTATAAAAACCCTTTCTGTTTACGCCGTGTCTGTATTCCGAGCCGTGTATAAAAACCCTTTCTGTTTACGCCGTGTCTGTATTCCGAG